>NC_139036.1:11230568-11386146 GCF_964662115.1 Mustela nivalis
AGAGTGTATTACATAGAATTACAGAGATAAGCACCATTTCTTTGAAACTGTCCCCTCCCCCCAATAAGGTGGGACAACAAATGAAAGGATGAAGAGATGGACAGAGGTATAAAGCAAATGTAGCAAAATGTTAACTGTACAATCTAGGTGACGGATATATGAGTGTTTCCATGTCTTTCAATTTTTCCGATCAAATTTTTCTTAATACTGACACACATGTGGTTGACAGCCTGGAAAGAACCTGCCAGTATTCACAGCATCTGGGCTATCCTCTGCCTGGCATTCCACACAGACATTTCCTGGTCCCTGAGCATCCAGGAGGGGCCATGTGACTGAGACAGGCCCATGAAGCCCAGGGAAAGATAATGTGCACCTTTCCTCCAGGCCTGGCCCCTGACGTCTCCTGCGGTGTCCTCCATGAGCAACTTCCCCTCCTGACTTTGGGCAGACCCAGTGCAACTTGGCAGCCAGACGCTGAAGATGAATGTCCATCAGCTTCTGTCTCCAACAACCATATGCTGCCCAGACTGCCCCCGACTCACATTAGACCGTGATGTGAGGGAGAAATCAGCTTTTACTGTCTTAAGTGGCTCCTTAGGGATCTGTCTTTACCAGTTAGCGTTAACTATAACTAATAAAGTGGGACCTGAGTGGGTCTGAGTAGAGGCTTTTATTTTTGTTTTGTATCATTTGTATTTATTGTTTAAACACATATATGCAGGGGCATCTGGCTGGCTTAGTTGGAAGAGCATGTGACTCTTGGTCTCAGGGTTGAGGGTTCAAGCCCCACATTGGGCGGAGACATTACTAAGTAAAACTTTAAAAAAATAACAAAATAAAAAATAAACACATACATGTAAATTTAAAGTAAACAGTAAGCAAATATCAGCTAGTAGTAAAACTGGGTAAAGCCTACTAAACTCACATTTGACTAAGGCCTCCTTCAGCATATTGGGCCCTTGGTGTGAATACAAAAAGGCAAAACTGCAAAATGGCAGCCCTTCCACTGAATTGATATAACCCTACGTGGGCCCCCTCATCCCTTTATACCCAGACGCCTTTGAACCATGCACAACCTGCACAACTAGACCCAGCAGCCCTCTTTATAATGTAGGTACTGACAACCTGGTTGGAAGTTGAAGGAATGTTAACTGGAAACATGTAGGGAGTTCTCATTCTAGCTGCCCTCACTTACAAAAGTTTTCATGTCTCTTACTTGACCCATTTCTCTTGCCCATCCTGCAATACCACAGTAAGTCATAATGACCCGGCTCAGAGGATCACAGACACCACAAAAGAGGAAACCTGCTGCCCCCATGGCCAACTCCAGTGCTAGAAAAGCAGCAGCAGTAGAGAGCCTGTCTTCTCCTCTGGGTGTGCCCTAGAGAGGACAAGGTGCTTCCACCTGAAAAAGATGACGAGCAACCTAGCCCTTTTAAGCCTGGGGAGGGGAGGTCTAAGATGAATATTTTACCTCATCTGCCCTTTCAATGGACCCACCCTGCCCAAGCAACTGAGGTCCTGTGGAAGGTAGCCATGAGTTGTGCCACTTGGACCTCTATTCGAGGAAGAACTTAGTATTCCGCTATAAGGACTGCAGTTAGCAGACACCTCTGGCTCTTAGGGCCACCAGGATCCCAGGACTCACTCTGGCTTTTGAGCTGAAGGTATACTCTTCCCAGGCCACCTCCAGCAGTGACTGACCACAGCAAGAGCCCTGGGGACTGGCCATTTCTGCCTAGCCGGGGACTCTAATGGGCAGTCTGTTCTGGAGCTCCCCCAATCAGTTGGCTAAGACCTCACCAGATCTGCACAGCTCTCTGAGGCTCTCCCTGCCCAAGCCTGCTACCTCCCTGCTTCCTTTCATATATGCCAGATCTGCATCATGGTCTAAAACTCTCCTCAGTATGCCTGTGTGGCTCAGTCGGTTAAGCGTCTGCCTTTAACTCAGGTCATGATCCCGGGACCCTGCGATTGAGTCCTGCTTTGGGCTCCTTGCTCAGCGGGAAGTCTGACAACCTGGTTGTCAGACTGCCCCCGACTCACACTAGACCGTGTGAGTCTCCCTCTGCCTGCCACTTCCCCTGCTTGGCCTCACTCCCAGCTCAGTCTCTTTCTCTCTGACAAATAAATAAATAAAATCTTTAAAAATAAATAAAATAAAACTCTCCTCACCCCAGCCCTGGCTTCCCACTTCTTTTCGTGTTTGTCAGGTCTCTAACGAACTTCTTTCATTCCTAATTCTGTTTAATGATAATTTTTTAAAAGTAATCTTTATATACCCAGCATGGGGCTCAAACTCACAACTCCAAGATCAACAGTTACATACTCCATTGACTAAGGCAGCCCAGAAGCCCCCCCAATTCCTTTTAAAGGTCTTCATTCAAAGAACAAAAGTGACACAATATAAGACCTGGGTGAAAAATCAGACCTGCTCTCTCCATTTCCAGCCTTCCTTCTCTTCCCCTTACCTCCACCACTCAACTCTGGACCCCTTGCACTGACAACCCATTGAGGCACTCAATGAGCCACAACTGCGACCTCGCGCTAGCCCTCATGCCAAAGCAGACTGAAGATACATCCATCTTTAACAAAAGTCTAATTTCCACATTTTTTTAATGCATTCATTACAGCATCAAAAGACCATATTTGATAAGCCGGCGAAGTTTTTGGTATCCCAGAATAATTATACTCACACTTTCAGGCAACACAAGTCTCTAAGATTTTCCAGGTGTTATCTTTACATGTCACAAATCAGATTAAGTTCCCGTTGTGAAATTATATTCATTCTTGAAAAATGCAATAAAATAAATCCCTGGCATAAAAATGTCCTTTCCCTCTCCTGTCCATTAGAATGCTTTAAGCAACGTCACTTTGGGGCACCTGGGTGGCTCAGCTGGTTAAGTGTCTGTCTCTTGATCTGGGCTCAGATCATGATCTCATGATCATGGATCAAGTCCTACATCAGGCTGCCCACACAGCGGGGCATCTGCTCATCCCTCTCCCTTTGCTCCTCCCCTCACTAGTGCTTTTACTCTGTCTTCTCTTGCTCTCTAATAAGATTTTATTCACTCATTTGTTTGAGAGAGAGAGAAGCAGACATCCCGCTGAGCAGGGAGCCCAACTGAAGGCTCCATCCCAGGACCCTGGGATCATGACCTGAGCCGAAGGCAGATGATTAACTGACTGAGCCACCCAGGTGCCCCTGAATAAAAAAAAAAATCTTAAAAAAAAAAAAAGAAAGCAACATCACTTAGAAGGAACCCAAGTAACTTTTAAAGGCTCTAACAAGAGGGGCAGTCTCTTCGCAATTCTGACACAAAGGAAATGAGTTTTTACTCAGATCTGGGCAGCTGCGTGCTAATGAGCTGTTTTTAAAATGTTACATATGCTTCACCTAATAGTTTATCATAGTGCTGTTTATGACCAAGGCATTATTTTGCAAATATTGGTTGTTCTGCCCAAAGAGGTTTGGATACCTGCTGTGCAATTTTAGAGTTAGCCCTATGTAAACTACGCAGTAACCCCGTCTCTAAATGTTTTCTTCATAGTGTTCCCCTGTGGCCAAGTTTTCCATCCAGGTTGTGGTACCAGTCCAAGGCACCCCACCCCCGCCCAGCCCCAAGGATACCGCCTAAGGCTGCTCGGCCTCCCTGCCAAGACCTCAGCGGAGACACAGACCAGGGGTCTGCTTACAGGGCTGTCACTTGCCCAAGTCACTAACTCTCAAAGCCTCAACGTCCTCAGTCAAAACCCAATTAAAACATTACACCCTTGAGAACATTTTGAAGAGTTCTGCCTCTGCCCCAGGAACACATTCTCACCACCTGCCACTCCAGGATTCCCGCATTAAGTCGACCATCTCTCCCCAATCAGACAAGATGCAGTTTTTGAGGCTAAATTAGATTCCGCTTCCTTCATGTGACAGAACAGGAATGTTCTGGTTTTGTTTTTAAACACAACCCCGTGGTTATCAGCATCTAAATCCGTGCCGGAGGCCAGGATATGAACCAGAAGATGAAAACGAGAGCCCAGCTGACTGACTCTCCACCAGGCTCGCTTAATTTCTGAGGAAATAAAAATTTGATAAGCCGGCGAAGTTTTTGGCATCCCAGAATAAGCTCGGACTATTTTGGGTAAGAAACAGTCACAATCAAGCCCTCGGTCTGAGGATGAGTAACAGATCTGCTGACGGGTTGCCGCCTTCCACGCGACTCCAGAAAGTGTGTGATATGCTAATGAGGCACTGCAAAACGGACAATGAACCAGAACACGATTGCCAAGTCACACTTTTCGTCGCAAATGCCCAGAAAGTCTGCGAG
This sequence comes from Mustela nivalis, assembly GCF_964662115.1. NCBI lineage: Eukaryota > Metazoa > Chordata > Mammalia > Carnivora > Mustelidae > Mustela > Mustela nivalis. The sequence goes on from NC_139036.1 coordinate 11,234,891, forward strand.
AACTGCCTACACGCACCGTACTGGAGACACCGTCCGGGCGGCAGACGGGAGGGGCAAGTCAGATTCCACCGGGCTGTGGGCACGGAGCCCCCCACCCCCGACCCCTCTCTCCCCACGGGCCGGGCCTGCGTGCTCCCGGCCACCGAGACCCGCTGCCGCCCGCCCCATTCGCTGCGGCCGGGCGGACTCAGGGCTTCCAGGTACGTGTTTACGGTGAGTGGCATTTCCTTGTCGCGGAACAGGCACAGGTAATTTCACAACCCCATTAGCGCATTCCAAAGGCAAGAATCACACCCCAGCAACTTCATCTTTCCACTGGCCCCCTGGGCGCCCGCGGGCAGCGCGGCGACCGCTGGCCCGTAAGGCGGGTGGGGGAAGGGCGCCGGGCCGGGGAGGGGGCGCGGCGCGACCCCCGCCGACAGCACAGACCTGGTTCGGGATCCTCCGGCCGCCCCGAGTGGTTGCCCATGCTCGGCGGACTCCGGCAGCGGCCGGTTGGCCGGCCTCGGACAGGGTGTCCGCCGTGCTAGGGCTCGCGCCGGCTCCGGCTGGCGAGGCGGTGGCGTCCGGCGGGTCCGCTCCAGTCAAAGAAAGGGCCGGGCGCCTTCCAGTTCCCGGCGGCCGCCGGCGGAGCCGCTCCTCGCCCGCGCGGGCGGGCCCCGCCCACTTCATCTGCATACCGTCCGCTAGCAGGCCCGCCCACCGCAACTCCAGCCGGCCTGCCCGGCGAGGCCCGCCCATCTCATCTGCATAGTGCCCTCCCATCTCATCTGCATATCACCCCGGAGCATCCGAAGGGTTCCCTCCCACGCGTGGGAGGGCCGCAACAGCTGACCGACATCAGGCCTCTAGGGGCGGATGCTGAGAACTGCAGCTGGACAAGGTAGGCTGGAAAAACCCCACTGCGGGGAGGCTGACGCCAAGGGCCACGAGAAAGGCAAGATGCTGCGCGTGAGACTTTAGATCTCATGTCAGGGCAAGAAAAACTAGGTAGGGCTGGCACGGTACAGGCGCTGGAGCGATTTTCTGGATAAATGAAGGAGCGGACGCACCAGCAACTCTCGAGAAGGACGTGAAGACGAGTGACACTTTAACAAACACCTGCCGGTTATTCAAGATGAATACTACCACAAATGATGAAATGCATACCAATCCTTACGGTAACTGTTCTTCTGCGTATCAGAAATGACGAACTTATGGAAATTGCCCTGAACGACTTTCATAGTTAATCTGACAGTGAAACAGCTAAAAATAAGTAAATCTTGCAGTGAAAAATATTTAGAACTAATAAAATCATGAGTGGAATGGCTAGTTCTCTCTGCATTACTTGGACGCTATGGCCCATTCTCAGTTCTCATCTTACTATCAACATCTTAGGTCACCGCTGATCATTCTGGTCCTCATAAAAGGAGGAGTCCAGACAGCAGGACCCCGCCTCTCTGGTCTCCTCTTCTCAATCCCCTTTGCTGGCTTCTCCTCCTCTCCTTTTTTTTTTTTTTTTTTTAAGGTTTTATTTACTTATTAGAGAGAGAGATAAAGCATTGAGAGGAGAGATGTCAGCGGGAAAAGCAGACTCCCTGCTGAGCAGGGAGCCAGATGCGGGACTCAATCCTGAGACTCCAGGATCATCACCTGAGCCGAAGGCAGTCACTTAACCAACTGAGCCACCTAGGCGCCCTTCTCCTCCTCAACTTGATCTCTAGCACCAGGGGTGCCCCCAAGCCCAGTGATCTATATAATCACCTTGGTTATCTCTTCTCTAACTTGGCTGTCCCCACCACATTGTGGCTTTTAAGCACCACCTATATATTTTCCGCCTGGTACCCTCTTCTATATTCCAGTCTCATTTAACTCACTACCTTCTTGACACTTCCACTTAGGTGTCTTAATAAGCATCTCTGATTTAACTAGAAAAAAAGGCCAAAATCTTGATTTTCTTCCATAGCTGTCTCATATAGTCGTCTTCATCTCTGTAGATGGAATATGTCAGAATAGTTATCATGAATGCCACCTCGTCTCAGCTCTTCTAACCATGTCCATTGCTACCACCTGGTCCAAGCCACAGACCATCCTACCAGAATGATCCCAACTGCCTCCTAACCGGTCTCCATCTTCTGCCTGCCTGTTTATACTCTAATCTTCACCTAACAGAGTGGTGCTTCTAAAACCTAGGTCAAATCATACCACACCTCCATTTACAATGCTCTAACAGCTTTCTGTCTCACTTGGAGGAAGCACCAACGCCCTTACCTTGGCCTCCACGGTTCTGAATGATCACCCCCTCCTTCCATTGGTGGACTCACCTTCTCCCGCTCACACTGCTTTTTGCTACAGTGGCCTCCTCACTGTATCTCAAATAAGCCAATCATCTCCCACGCAAGGGCCTTTGCCCCTGCGGCTCCCTCTGCCTGGAATGCTCTTCCCCCACATTCCTACATTACACAGACCCCATGTTTCATTCTCTTTCATTTCCTAGGTCTCTGGTCCAATGTCATTCCAGTAAGAGGGGTTTCTCTTGTCACACCACATTAAATAGTAAGCCAGACCCTGAAGGTACACATTTTCCTGCTTTGCTGACCTCCAGGATGCATATCACCAGTGAGCATGCTATATATTTACTTGTTTACTGGTTTATTGTCTCCCCACTAGATTGCAAAGCTCCTAAGAACAGGGAATGAATGAATGAATTTATAGGCTGTATCATAAACCAATCAGCTCCTACATGTTACTTCCTTTTAACAGTGCCGTGGGCTGGTTTCTCCAACAAAACTAATTTGTCAGGGTGCCTGGGTGGCTCAGGGTTAAAGCCTCTGCCTTCAGCTCAGGTCATGATCCCAGGGTCCTGGGATCCACTCCTGCATCGGGCTCTCGCTCCGCAGAGAGCCTGCTTCCTCCTCTCTCTCTGCCTGCCTCTCTGCCTACTTGTGATCTCTGTCTGTCAAATAAATAAATAAAATCTTTTTTCTTTTTTAAAGTTTTTTTTTTTTTAAGATTTTATTTATTTGTCAGAGAGAGAGCGCGAGCGAAAGTGAGCACAGGCAGACAGAGTGGAAGGCAGAGTCAGAGGGAGAAGCAGGCTCCCTGCGGAGCAAGGAGCCCGATGTGGGACTCGATCCCAGGACGCTGGGATCATGACCGGAGCCGAAGGCAGCTGCTTAACCAACTGAGCCACCCAGGCGTCCCAATAAATAAAATCTAAAAAAAAAAAAAAAAAAAAAAAAACTAATTTGTCGAAAAGAGAAGCCATAGTTCTATTTCTGTAACCTACACAACCCAGCACAGCGCTGAGCACACAGAAACAAGCATCTTAAGGAAAATAAATTGCATAGGATAATTTCAGAGCAGAAGTGTATATGAAATCAAGCTCAGCCTTCCCACCCCCTTTTTTTAAAGGTGAAGAATAAGCCCAGAAAAGATGGTGGACTTCAACTATGTATGACATGATAGACAAAGGCTGCAGTTGTGAACCCTGTAACAGTGGCACAACATCAGTTTACAGAACAGTTACATCCTTATCCACAGAGGTTTGAAAACTGATGACTCATTTTATTCATCCCATAAAATGTTAAGCAATTAACCTGTCTCTTTATGACAACTAAATAAGTCACCAACCCAAGATACCTCCTGGATGCCTGTGTCTCTCTCTCTTTTAAAAAAAAAGAAAAAAAATTTTAAATATTTATTTATTTTAGAGAGAGAGAGCAAGCACATGAGTGGGGGAAGGGGCACAAGGAGGATGAGAGAGAGAATCTTCCAGAAGACACCTCACTGTGCGTGGAGCCTGACCGGGGCTCAATCTCACGAACCATGAGATCATGACCTGAACCTAAACGAAGAGTCAGACGCTTAACCGACTGAACCACCCAGGCGCCCCAGGCCTCTATGCTTTTGTATCTGCTATATTCCCTCTGATCTGATACTCTGATATAGAATAATCTGGCTTCCTGGCAAGTACCTATTCATCTTTTAAATTATTGCTTAGAAGGGTGCCTAGGTGGATCAGTAGGTTAAGTGTCTGCCTTTGGCTCATGTCATGATCCCAGGGTCCTGGGATGGAGCCCCGTATCGGGCTCCCTGCTCTTTGGGGAGTCTGCTTCTCCCTCTATGTCTCCCCCCACCACTCCCGCCCACCGTAGAGGGCATGTGCGCACGTGAGCTCTCTCTCTCTTTCAAATAAATAAATTCATGTTTTAAAAAAGATTTAAATTCTTTCTCAGGTATAGGCACCTGTGTGGCTCAGTCAGTTTAAGCGTTGGTCTCTTGCTTTCAGCTCAGGTCATGATCTCAGGGTGGTGGGATCAAGTCCTGTGTGGGGCTCCAAGCCAAGTGTGGAGCCTGCTTAAGATTCTGTTTTCTTCTCCCTTTCCCTCTCCTCCCCACTCCTGCACTCTCTCTCATAAACAAACAAACAAACAAGCAAACAAACTCTTGCTCAGGCATCAAGCACTTCTGGTGAGCCCACCCATCTCAGCCAGAATTAAATACTCTCTCCCTCATGAAAATTCTGTATATCGTGTAAATGCTTATATTTTTGCACAGAACCACATTATTTCAACCATTCTTCTTTATACAGTGATAAACTCTTTGTGTGGCAGTGATGCTGTCTTAATAATTTTTGCATTCCTTAACTCTAATGTATAGTAAGTGAAGTAAATAATATATTTATTTACTCTATCAGCTAAAATGCTAACTTCTCAAGCAAATAAAATAGCTCTGTGATGGGTTACTTAAACTTCTGAAGGATTTTTTGATACCCACAGAAATCCTATGTTATTGAAATGAGGCTAAATTATATAAAAGTCAAGCCTGTCCAAGTTAATCTATGATTTTATTTTATTTTATTTAAAGATTTTATTTATTTATTTGTCAGAGAGAGAGACAGACAGACAGAGAGCACAAGCAGGGGGAGCGGCTGACAGAGGGAGAAGGAGGCTCTCCACTAAGCAGGGAGTCTGATGCAGGGCTTGATCCCACAACCCTGGGATTATGACCTGAGCAGAAGGCAGACACTTAAATAGCTGAGCCACCCAGGTGTCCCTAATCTATGATTTTAACAAAATGCAAATCAATCATGAAGTCGACGTGTTTATTCCAAAATTCACCTGAATAAATAAAGACATTGGACAACATAAGAAAATTCATAAAGATTTTCCTTATTAGAATTTTAAAAGAATGCTGTAAAATTACATAAGAAATATTGTATGGCTACCACAGAATGGAAATGCAAAACAAACAAACAAACAAACAAAAACCCCCAAAACCCTCAGATTTAAAAGAATTTAGTATAAAGTAGCACTTCAAATGTAGTGAGACCCATATCTCACCTTTTATGCCAGAAATAAAGTCCAATTCAACATAGATTTAATTGTAAAATATGAAAATATAAAAGCCCTAGAAGTAAATGTGGCTGAATATTTTTATAATATCAAGGGGGAAAAAAGCTTTTCTATATTGTCCCACTTTTCATTTCGAACAATTCCAAATTCAGAGAAAAGTGTGGAGAGAACACTGCAATGAACACCCTTATATACTTCCCGCCTACCGCTAGCAACTGTCCTTCTGTCCTTCCATTTTTCTTTTCATTGAATCATTTGAAACTACACTGCAGACATCATGACACTTCACCCCTAAACACTTCCACCGTGATCTCCTAAGGCATTCTTCTACAACAGCATTATCACATCCAAGAAAAACAGTATTTCCAAAATATCATATAGCAGATACCCCGTATTAAAATTTCCCCCAATGCCTCCAAAAATCTATGTATTTTTAATCACCAGGATCCAATCAGTGTTAAATACTGGGTAAACAAGGCACATCCTCAAACAACCTTGATCAATGAGATTGAGATGCTGATAGAGGTTGTCTGATGTAACCATTTTAAAAAAGGAGGTTGGGGCACCTGGGTGGCTCAGGTGGTTAGGCGTCTGCCTTTGGTTCAGGTCAGGATCTCAGGGTCCTGGGATGAGTCCCGTATTGGGCTCCCTGCTCAGTGGGGAGCCTGCTTCTCTGCTTCTCCCTCTCCCTCCATAACCCCCCACCACAAGAGCTCTATCTCTCTCAAGTAAATAAATAAAATATTTTTAAAAGTAATTAATTAATTTAAAAAAGCAGCAGTACAGCTCTAAATTCCTATATTTTTTTAAACGGCCCCATGGAAGCTGGGCCTTCTTTTTTTTTTTTTTTTAAGATTTTATTTATTTGTCAGAGAGAGAGAGAGAGCACAAGCACATAAGCAGGCAGAGAGGCAGGCAGAGGCAGAGAGAGAAGAAGCAGGATCCCTGCTGAGCAAGGAGCCTCATGCGGGAGCCCCAAGTACCCCAGGACACTGGGATCATGACCTGAGCCGAAGGCAGTGGCTTAACCAACTGAGTCACCCAGGAGCCCTAAATTCCTATATTTTATACAGTATGTGATTTCAAATGTAAAGGTGTAACTAAGTTGAAAAATCCTGTATTTTGTTTTTTTTTGTTGCCTTTTTTTTTTTTTTTTTAAGTAGGCTACATGCCCAATGTGGGGCTTGAACTCATGACCTGAGATCAAGAGTCATGTGCTGTACCCGACTGAGGCAGCCAGGTGCCCCAAATTATGTATTTTCTATTTCATCTATATTTGAAGTATTTATTTAAGGAAAGAAAAAGAAGAGGCTTTTAGAAATAGTCATTGACTATAAAGAGCCCTTGATGTTCAGGCATACACAATAAAATAATATGTACATGGGCCCATTTTTATTAAAAATACTAAATGATATTGTCCATATTCATGCATACACATATATATTTGCTGTGTATACAACAAATTGCTATAAATAACTATATCTGAAGAAAGAGTTATAGAAGACTTTCTTTTTCTAGAGCAAGTATCTCTAATGCCTTAACAATAAACATATTTTACTTTTTTTTTTAAGATTTTTATATATTTATTTGACAGAGATCACAAGTAGGCAGAGAGGCAGGCAGAGAGAGTGAGGAGGAAGCAGGCTCCCTGCCGAGCAGAGAGCCCGATGCGGGACTCAATCCCAAGACCCTGAGATCATGACCTGAGTGGAAGGCAGCGGCTCAACCCACTGCCCACTCGGTGGGCAGGTCTTTATTGGGGCCTGGGCCCATAGGCACCCAACAAAAGTCCAGACTTTCATAAGGAAAGCAGGAGTTCTGCATCACAAGCTTCAGTGTTCACATGGACAGTTTCAGCCCAGGGAGCCAGGCCTTTGTGTGCTCTGATCATAAAAGTAAAATGATCAGAGCACACAAAAAGAAAAAATGTGCATATCCTTAAACCCAGCAATTTGTCTCCTAGGAATGTATTCAAAAGAAATAATTGCAAATAAATAAATAAATAAATAAATGAATAAATAAATGCAAATATACATAAACATCTAGCTTCCAAGATAATGATTCTTAATGTTTATTCAGAAATAATCCCATGCCAGGGACTAGTCTAATGACTTTACGTATTTTAACTTATTCAATTCCTTACTAAAATCCAACAAGATAAAACTGGTTTTTGTGTGTGTGTTTTTTTTTTAACCCAAATTAAAGATTAGAAAATCACGGAGAAGGTAAATAACTTGGCTGGGGTTACTTAGCTTTGAAATGGCAGAGTCAGGATTTGAACCTGGGTCAGGGGCCCCTAGGTTTGGAAATTTGCAAGGAGGACTGGCAGGACTCAGCAGGTAGTTGGGCTCGTGACTAGGACTTACTCCAGGGAGAGGAAACAAAGAAGGGAAAGAACCCACGGGACAGGCCAGAGGAAACCAGCCAAATGCAAGCTTCTGAACAGTGCAGTCATATATACGGAGTAACTTCAATTCCTCTAGCAATAGGTTGGGACAACACAGGTATGGCGGTGTAGAAGAGAGAAGCTCACTAGAGACTCGGTGGGCAGGTCTTTATTGGGGCCTGGGCCCATAGGCACCCAACAAAAGTCCAGACTTTCATAAGGAAAGCAGGAGTTCTGCATCACAAGCTTCAGTGTTCACATGGACAGTTTCAGCCCAGGGAGCCAGGCCTATTCGTCAGGGTGCTGGAAACCATCCTGAAGTCCAAGTTCCCAGAAGCCAGCCAAGCGTCAACCTTGCAAGCAGCCTTTCTAAGGATAGCTGTCCCAGACCTGCTACGTTCACTTTTTTCTACACAGTCCCTTCCATTTAATTCCAGAGTCTGTGCTCTTAACTCTCCTTTGCCTCCCTTCTGTTTGCACTAGCAAAGGCCCGATGGGAAAACCTTCAATGTTGAGCAGAAGCAGCCTAGTGAAATAAATTATCATATAGCCACACAATGGCATCCTGTGCGGTCTCTAAAACCATGTGCCAGAAGTATTAAGTGATAAAGTGGAATAATATATATGTTAAGAATATAATTCTTGGGGCGCCTGGGTGGCTCAGTGGTTAAAGCCTCTGCCTTCGGCTCAGGTCATGATCCCAGGGTCCTGGGATCGAGCCCCATATCGGGCTCTCTGCTCAGCGGGGAGCCTGCTTTCCTCCTCTCTCTCTGCCTGCCTCTCTGCCTACTTGTGATCTCTGTCTGTCAAATAAATAAATAAAATCTTTAAAAAAAAAAAAGAATATAATTCTTAATTTTTTGTATATAAACAAAAATTACCTGGATGCAAACACGTAGATAAGCAGGAAAGGGTTTGGAAAATTTTTCCTCAAATCTCTGGTTAAGGGTGGTGCTATTTGAGAGGGTATGATTTTTATGTCTTTTATGTCCTTTTTTTGACTGTCCCTATATTTTTAATTTTGTTCTGATGTGCATGTACTGTTTTTTGCTTTGGTAATTTTTTAAAAAATCACTTTGAAAAAAATCACATATATTCTTAAAATCATTTTAGTTAAAATTGCTTATATGAAAAGGTTCTTCAGTTTCTAGGACAATTCTTTAAATAATTATTAATCTAGCACACATACTTCTTTAATATATACTCATTTCTCTCCCATAATGCTGTTAAGCACTGGGCTTAATCTGAAGGTGGTACCATAAGACAGTTCATATTTTTACTAAACACCAAAGTGTCCATCCACCATTTTGTAATAACACATCAAACTTTAACTTTAAGCATTTATTACCAAAAAAATCAAATAACCGAAATTAGAAAGAAATAGTATAATGATCCTCTAAGTTCCTAAGAACTCAGTTTTAACAATTAGCAATTCATGCTCAGTCTAGTTTCATCGGCCATAATCGATCCACTTCTCTGGCTATCCTCAGTTATTTTGAAACAAATCCCAGATATCCTATTTCATTGGTAAATATTTCAGCATATATTCCTAAAGATAAGGACTCTTTTAAGGGAAAAAACCCTACAATTCCATTATCCTAACTGAAAAAATTAATCATTTCTTATCAAATAGCTGATCAGAGTCCAAATTTCCCCTCACGCCTGGACTTTTTTTTTTTTTTTTTAATCACAATTCATACCACTACACAGCTATCAGAAACCCTATGTAACTTTGTTGTACAAAACTTTGGACTTTGGTGAAAGTCCAAAACACTGACAATATCAAATGTTGGTACGGATGTGGAGCAACAGGAATGCTCTGGGGCATCGCTCTTGGGAACTCAAAATGGTACAAGCGTCTGGGAACACAGTTCAGCAGTTTCTTACAAAATGAAACATATCCTTAAACCACACAAGCCATCAGTCACTCTCTTTGGCATTCATCCACACGAGCTGGAAAGTTACGTTCACATGAAAACCTGTACACAAATATTGCTGGCAGCTTTATTCATAATTGCGAAAACCTGAAAGCAATCAAGATGTTGAATGGGCGAGTGGACACACAAACTGTGGTCCATCCAGACCATGGACTATTATTCAGTGCTAAGAAAGAAATGAGCTATGAAACCACAAAAAGACATGGAGGAACCTTAACGCACATTGTGAGTAAAAGAAGCCAGGCTATATACTGTCTGATTCCAACTATATGACATTCTAGAAAAGGCAGGTCTATGGAGACAGTAAAAAGATCAGTGGTTGCTAGATGTTCTGAAGGAGAGAGGGAAGGATGACTTAGGTGGAGCACAGGGTATTTTTTGAGGCAGTAAAACTACTCTGTGATACTCTAGTGGTAGATATACATCATTAGGTTTTGTCAAGACCCACGTAATATCCAACACAGAGAGTGAACCCTAATATAAACTTAGGACTCTAGTTAATAATAATGGCTCTATATTGGTTCTCCAATTGTAACAAATGTACCACACTAATGCAAGTTATTAATCACTAGGGGGAAGAGGGGGGTGGTCGTGAGGGGTGTACAGGAACTTTATGTACTTTCCACTCATTTTTCGGTAAAACCTAAAGCTGCTTTAAAAAATAAAGACTATTCATTTGGGAAAAAATCATGATCCAAATAATTATCTCAAACTCAAAGCAGCAACACCACAACACAGATACAACCGTCACGGGGCTATCAGGACCATCAGCCCTTTCCTCCTCCTTTCTTGTTAAAGAACTTCCCGGATGTAACACTGACAGAGAGCCACACCTTTCTTAGCCCAGGAGAGAATCTTAATGACGCAGTCCAAACCAATCGTGGTGATTCCATTTACCTTGGTAGCCATAGGGTTAGTGATGCTATGTGACCCAGTTCTGGCCAACAACACAAGGAGAGGTCTGCTGGTGGGAGGGATGGGGAAAGTTCTCTTGCCCTTAAAGGGACATGCTGAATGAGATGCTCTTCTTTCATTGGACGTTGTCCTCTCAGCTCAAAATCACAGAACTTCAGCAACCATCTTGAGACGGCAAGGGAAGCCAGCCAGAGGGCCACACCAACACATTCAGGATGGTAGCCCAGAAAGACAGAAAGAACTTGGATTCTTCATAGCACCACTGTGCTCTCACATTAAATAACCTTTGAATCACCTACTTTTTCTTTTGTTATACAACATAGTCTACGCTGCTTTAGTGTGGAAGTCCAGCTGAATCAGATATGTTCTGACCTGGTAGCTGTTTTCTTTCTCCTCTTAAAAGTAAAAGACTCGGAGGGGTTTGAAGTGGCGGGGCGGGGGTGGAAGGTTGGGGTACCAGGTGGTGGGTATTATAGAGGGCACGGATTGCATGGTGCACTGGGTGTGGTGAAAAAATAATGAATACTGTTATGCTGAAAAGAAATAAATTTAATTAAAAAAAAAAAAAAGTAAAAGACTCGGGGCGCCTGGGTGGCTCAGTGGGTTAAAGCCTCTGTTTTCAGCTCAGGTCATGATCCCCGGGTCCTGGGATCGAGCCCCGCATCAGACTCTCTGCTCGGCAGGGAGACTGCTTCCTCCTCTCTCTTTGCCTGCCTCTCTGCCTACTTGTGATCTCTGTCTGTCAAATAAATAAATAAAATCTTAAAAAAAGAAAAAAAGTAAAAGACTCAGGGGGCGCCTGGGTGGCTCAGATGGTTATGTACCTGCCTTCAGCTGGGGTCATGATCTCCAGGTCCTGGGAGTAAACTGCATGTCTGGGCTCCCTGCTCAGCTGGGAGTCTGCTTCTCCCTCTCCTCCTGCCTCTCTCCCTGTCTTTGCTCTCTCTGTCTCTGTATATCTCTCAAATGAATTCAAAAACAAACAAACAAACAAACAAACAAAAACTTAAAAAAAAAAAAGAAAAGACTCAGGTTCAGGGACATTATGCTATCTTGTCCAAGGATGTATAGATTAAAAGTAAGGAGCTGGAATGTAATTCAGGCCTGTTGTCTCCACAGAACTTGTTTGTTTTTGTTTCTGTTTTCCCGTCTATACCTCTTTGCCTCCAGAAGATGCTGGGCACCCAATCTTCGGAGAGGCCAACATTTCAGGATTCAGAAAAGCAAAGGTTTCTTGCAAGAAGTAACTATAAACTGTGAAAGACAATCTTGGAAATCCTTCCTTGAATTATAGAAAACACATTTTTGTCCTCAACAGGGCTTAACTTAACTATGAATAACCCTGCTACGGTCTAAATGAAATAAGACTGAGATATGATAATTAGCACCATAAAACCCTAGACACAAAAATTCCCTTTGTCTGTACTTGCTTCAGCCACTGACTCATTAGTGACCTCTGAGTGTATGAGAGCTTCATTATCTACCCACCACCTTCCCTGGGAGCTTGGCATAAATAATAAAAAAGTCATCATTGGCCTTCAAGATTCTGAAGTTCACAATATGTGTGAAAGAAAGGTCTAGGCCGAAGACCTACCTACTTATATGCATAACCTAATGCTTCCCTTGGCTGCACAAGTCTAGGAGTAGAAATGGGGTCATTTTCACAGCATCAGATGGTATTTTTCGGGCTCATTGTAACTTGACTTTCATCCCTACTGCAAAGTTCCCTCCTATTTATTTCTGGGATCCCAGGAGTGCGGCAGCTTCCAAGTTCTCGAAGCAAGAACTTGGTGCACTAACAGCATGTGCTCCTTATGTTGTGTTTGCAAAGCTCCCTCGGGAAGCCCAACTGCCACAGCCTACACCTCCACCTTTCACTCAACTGCACAAGGTGGCTCCCCATCACCACTGCTCCCCACTCTTGCTGTCCTGGTCACTGGAACTGCTCTGCAGGCCAGGCCTGCCATGCACCCAGTGCTGCTGGGGCCATGGCTTCTGTGCCTCACGGTGTCACAGGACCTCCCCCCACCCCACCCCCACCATAAGCCTCCTACCAAGGACACCCACGTCTGGCTTAGATTTCCACCATCCCCAAAGCTGCCTCCTTGGCTTGATGACTACATCAAAAATTGTCTTTGTAGCTGGATCAGTGTTGAGAGAGATGCTGGGAAGATAATCAGCATAGCTTAACCCTGCTTGCTGGCATTGTGGATCATGCTTTCACTCTCTTTGTACATTTCTACATTGTGTTTTGAGCTAATGAGCCTTCATAATTTCCAGGAAAAAAGTGTCATTTTTCTTGCCAAAAACTACTTGTTACCCAAAATAATAATATAAGTGGCTTTATGGGCCCTATACTGAATGTAACAGGAGACAAGATTTTCCTTGCCTTAGAGGAGCTTAGATTGCTTTACTGAAGAAATAATACCTAGTATCTGTTTTATACATGACACCATTCAAGCTTTCCATATTCTAATGAAGGGGGGGAAACCTCAACTTTTTGTTTTTTAAGTTTATTTATGTATTTTTTTAAAGTAATCTTTACACCCGACATGGGGCTTGAACACATGACCAGGAGATCAAGAGTCACATGTTCTTCCCAACTGAGCCAGGCAGGCATCCCCAAATCTCAACTTCCTTCAATAAGCCAAGGGCCAAGTTGCAAAACAGAGGCTAGGTTCAAGCAAAGAAAACCAAGAGAAATGTGAACATGGGGAGAGAGTCGAGGAGGGAGCAAAGGAATTTCAAAACTGTTATCGGAAGCAAAGGCAGATGGCAGGTATACTGGTCTCCAACATCATTCCAGTGATGAAAGGTGGTAAGAAAAATCCAAGGAAGGATCTGTGAAGACAGAAAGCAGATCAGTGGTTGCCTGGAGCTGGGGACAAAACAGAGATTGCCTGGGAGGGCACAAGAGAGCTTTCTGGAATGACAGAAATGTTCTCCAATTCGGTTGTGGTGGATGGCTATCACTCAGTCAATTTACTAAAGATCCCAGGACTGCATCTTTTAAATGAGTGAATTTGATGATATGTAAATTATACTTCAGTAAAGCCGTATTTTGTTTTTAAGTCTAGGGAGATAAACGGATGAGCCTTCAAGATTCTATGTATTATTTCGGAACTAAAAAGAGTCCGGGTCCTCACTCTGAATCAATTAGCATGACTGAAGCCTGGGGGAAGCTTCGGCTGCCAGGAACAGAGCCCAGAAAGACGCAGGCTTTGAAGAAGGGATAAAGGGGAAAAAAAGAGAGGCATCACCCACACTCAGGATAGGCTTGCTTCCTGAATGTGCTGCTAGCCGGCCCAGCGGCTGGAGTCCCACTCAAAGCAGCCACAGAGCACTGCCAGACAGGAGACACAAACAGCACCCGGCGGCATAAGGCAAGCATCTCGCAGAAACACAAATGCGGGGCCGCAGAGGACCCCGAAGAGAGAAAAGGCATATCCTGTTGTGAGATCAAGAAAGGCTTTGTGAAGGACGTGCTCCTGGGAGCCGTTCCTGTTGCAATGAACAGCATTCTGTCAATGTCCAGAGTGGCAGCAGGGGGCAGGGGGTAGGGGGGTAGGGGGCAGGGAAGGGAGGCGCCCTGGCATGGACATGCGCATCCCCGACCAGTGAGGCTGAAGCTGGGCCTGCGTCTTTGTTTGCCAGGGTGAACAAAGGCTTGATTATGAAAAAGCCCTGAGTGTGTTCAGAGAGTAAGCCACACTGTGGCCTAGGGCTGGAGCTCCAGGCACAAGCAGGGAACCATGAGAAGGCGGCAGGGAGGTCGCCTCGAATCCAGGCAAGGAGTTTGCCAGGGCTGCTCACCCCAAGGAGAGCGCCCGAAGGTGCCAGAACGGAGAAGTGAGGAGAGCTGCGGTTGACCAGATGACTGCGGTGATACAATGCTTGCTCCCTCACCATACCAAGTACTACCATTCCACATATCACCGATTCACCAAAATCACCAAGGCCCCCCTTTTGAGAAGACAAAACAAGGCCTTGGGACAAGATGAACACGGTTAGTTGGTCAGTTAGTGGGTCGGCCTGTCTCCTGACTCATGGGACACTTCTGCTCCCGCTAGTCGGGCTGTCTTTCTTGGAAGGGTCAGATGTGTCTGTTCCAAACCCTTGTATGGCAGTCGCACTGGTGGTTTTATTTACATCACTTAATTATTATGGAGACCAATAAAATATGAACCCAGAGAGAGAGAGAGGTATTGTTTCTTCAAAAGCCACACTGAATGCTTTCCAAAACTCCCTGGAGGTGAATGGCATCAATCACAATTGCCTGATGAAGCTATAAAAGGGAACGTCTGTAAACATGGGAGAGGATTCTCCACACAGCTCTCTTCCGAGGTATCTAAGCTCTTGCTCCCCTCCCCTCAACAAAAACAATAAAATAAAGAAACTAAAATTAAAAATCATGGAAGGCCTATTACGCGCGTGCAAAGCTGTGCAAGAGTTCCAAGGAATAGGTCGGCTCTAAGAAAATGCCCTGGCCCGGGAACCAGAGATCAGGGAACTGAATAGACCCTTGTATGTTTTCAGTGAAAACAACATGTTTCAATATACATGTTGCTTTTTTTTTTTTTTTTTTAGGAGTGGCTGATTTAACCAACTTTGCCCATGAACGGACCCAAACCCATCCCAGTTCCGCAGGCCAAGAACATACAGCAGGCATTCACAGCAACGCAACTCCCACCAGGAGGCCTCTGTACTCCAGGTGGGCAATGCTAGGCTGGCCTGGCTCAGGGGAAGCCAGAGGACATGATAAGAAGTCGACAGATGCAGCAGGAAAAGACAATTCCACGTTGAAGGGAAAGAAGCTACCCAGGAGCCCGCCAGGATTTATCTGTGCAACAGGGAATGGCCCCGCCATCGGGGGAGCCCAGATTCTGCTGGGGGAAGCAGGGAAGCGACTCTGCGACAAGGGTGGTGAGTTTCACGGACACAAATGTGGTGGGAGCTGAACCCTGAAATCAAGGAGAGCAGGGACTCCCACTGCTTTCTTAACTGCTCTATCCCCAGAACCTGGAAAGACGGAGGAATATTTGTTGGAGGAACAGATGCATGGACATCACGTGCAGGGCATCCATGAGACATCGTCAGCGAACCGCTGGAGGGAGATTTCTGGAATGTAGGGTGCGCGTCGGGGCACAGGTGCAGGCTTGGGAGTCATCAAGCACCTTGTCTAACTCATAATCCTAGGGCCCGGAAGAGTGTGGAGGGAGACAAGAGGAAATAGATCTAAGTGAAGGTCTTTGACCCTAATAGAAACCCCATTCAGGGCTGAAAAGGACTTTAATGAGATCCTAATCCCATCATCCTGCTATAGTTCCAGGAGAGAGTGGCTGGTCTAGAATGAATACCTCGGCAACAGTAACAGGGAAATCTCGATTTCCTGGGGCAACACACTTCTTTGCTGTTAGAACATTCTTCCATATATTAAGTAAAAAACCTGGCCTGAATTTTACCACTTGGAACCAAAGAGGAGAAGTTTCATTCTACCCAAAATAAGGAACTGGATGACAGCGGGCAAGGGACAGTACCTTTAGAAGGGGAAAAAAACAACAACAAATAAACCTGTCATCTCAGGAAAGGGAATCTGAAGGACCCTGGGAAAGAAGCCTGAGTGAAAGGCAGATTTAAAAATTTTAATTCCCGTAATTCCTAAGTAGGCAATTCTGTTATGGAAGATGGTTCAAGGAGAAAATCCCATTTTATAAAAACATCTACATTTCCTGTTCTGCTCTGGGTTCCTCGTAGATACTGTTTTATTTCCTGAGATTGTTGTTCGTGATGCAGGCAAGAAAACAGACTCCGGGAGGCTAAGCAGCTTGTCCACAGTCACACGTGATGCCTCTCCAAGGCGGGCTTCTGAGCCCCCGTGACTCACAGATGCCAGCTGCAGAAGAAGGGGGAGGGTCTAAAACTACTAGTGTCAAAGTAGTTATTGGATGCCCTGGGGGCTCAGTCAGTTACGTGTCTGCCTTTGGCTCAGGTCATGGTCCCAGGGTCCTGGGATCGAGGCCTGCTCCTGCTCAGCGGGGAGCCTGCTTCTCCCTCTCTCTCTGCAGCTCCCCTGCACCTCCCCTCCTCATGCTCTCTCTCTCTTTCTCAAATAAATAAAATCTTTAAAAAGAAAGAAAGAAAGAACAGTTATTCATGACATGCCCCAGCAAACCTGAGGGCATGTCCAACCCGAAAAATGGGACATGTAGCCTTGGATGAATGAAGTTGGCAGAAGCATATATATATATATATATATATATATATATATATATATATATAAATGGCCTAGAAAGCTGACCCTAAAAAGGAGCGGAGGTTGGTTGCAAATGGTGAAGACAGAAGCCACCAGGCTGTTCCTGCTGCTCTGCCTGAAATTCTGTCCTCTCATGCACATACACCCCCAAATGGTCTCTGCCCTGCAAAAGGGAGGGCAAACCTTAGTGCGAGGAAATGGAAGTCTAAGAAAATCCAAGGAGTTTAAGTGTCCTGGCCCCGGGGGAATAGTACAACCCCAAATCCTGAGATAACTTGGGAATGAGATCGGGAGCGGCCGTCAGTATCCAACTGAGAAGTGACAAAACAGTGGCAGGGAGATGCCAACCCGGAGAGGGGCAGCTCTCCGGGATGGAATGATCTTCGAAATACACCTGCTCAGAGAGGAAACACGGTGCAGAATGCTGGGTCCGTGTGTGCCACCATTTGTGGACAGACAGGGGGGTGCGGCGGGGGAGGACGGACATTCACTTCCGTACACAGTGGGTACCCCTGGAAGGGGACCAGACTGTAGGAGGCCACCGCATCCCAGTAGCGGGGTGGCTGGGCAAAGGGGTGAGGGGCAAAACTCCTCACTGTGCTTTCCCCAGTTTGAATTGCATGAACTGTATCACGTGTTCAAAAACACAAATAAATAAAAATATAAATAAATAAATAAGTTAATGAATATTTCACCTGATGAAACACTAGTTTGGTAGAACAGATGTGTAGAGGGATGGTTTGTAAGGGCCTTAAGAGGAAGCCCAGAAATCTCCTGGAGTCTGTACAGACTAACTAGGAAAACTCACGGAGAATCAGCCATACTGCTCTAAGACTCTCTCCATTTGCTTTGTTTCTTTATTATTATTATTTTTTAAATTTTCCAGGTAATCTCTGCACCCAACGTGGGGCTTGAACTCACGACTCCAAGATCAAGCATTGCAAACTCTTCCGATGGAGCCAGCCAGGCGCCCCTCCACTTGCTTTCACTTCAAAATCCACAGACTTGAATACTGCCTAGGGCGGGAGTGGTGGTGATGGCAGATTACTCTGCTTACGGTCACAAAGGTGTGGTGTGGCAGGAAAGTCCCGCCCGTGTCTCCTCTTAGGGTCTTGCTGCCACCCCACTGACTGTGCACAAGCCTTGTTTTCTGCTTCTCTGGCATCAACTTCACACGCTGCTCCTAATGTAATTCCCTGCACAAAGACTGTCAAAGATATGTTGATTTAACCGATTATGAATCTCTTGGCTTAATGTTCCAAAACTAATTCCTCCAGCACAAAACCACCACAACTGGGCTGTCTTTGGGGATGGATCAAATAAGGATAAATATCCCATCCAACAGCATTAAGAAAATCGGGGCAATGTTCTGTTGCGGGGAGCTACCAACGGAGCACACTCTAGTCTATTTGTACTGTAATCGGCTTGGGAAAAAGTCTTGCCACAGTACAAAACTAATTTCTGATATGGAAATCAATATGCAAACAAGGACAATTCACCAGCAAGTTCAGGCATCCAAACACACTTTCGGGGAGAAAGAACACAAGGCTGAAAATCTACTGTGTGTTGGCAGCCAGGAAAAGCAGCATAAGAGAACAGAGCTGATCATGTTTTCCACTGAGCCACTTGAACATTTCAGAAGGTCACGGCCAAGTTCAAGGACTGGAACTTTAATGTTCCATGAATTCAGTGGAAAGACCTCCAGTTTCCCTTCCATCCAACGTGATGATTACACAGACCCAGAGAAGCAGAACTTTCTTCTGGAACATAAAACTTGTCCCACCGTGGGACCCCTTCTCTTTCCTTCCCTTTTCTGCTCTTCCAAGCAGGCCACTCTGTTCCAACCGTGAACCAGCTTGAGCTAAAGGAACAACGCCCATGGTCACTCTCTTTGAAGAATAAATTAACGCAGACATTCAGAAGA
Organism: Mustela nivalis; assembly: GCF_964662115.1. NCBI lineage: Eukaryota > Metazoa > Chordata > Mammalia > Carnivora > Mustelidae > Mustela > Mustela nivalis. Next base: position 11,253,642 of record NC_139036.1, read on the forward strand.
GGCAGCTGACCCCCATAAAAGGGCTTTAGTCCCAGTGTTTGAGCAGAAAGGACAGTCACAGTGGAAAATATCCTCACCCTGCATCTTCAGCCCTATAACCGTACAGTGCCTGAATTTTCATGATGACCCTGCCATCTTACTCGGTGCATCGCCCACTTTTCAGTTAACAGACACTGATTGGTTATGAACACCAACATCCAGCACTGATGACTTCCCATCCCTGCTCCTGGAGCTTACTGAACTGAACTCTAACAATGTTCTCTCCTGGTGTGGGCATCACTTGGTTTAAGCGAGCTAAAACTTAATGGGGAACGTGGTGGTTTGGATTAAATCCTACACAGAGAGTGTAAATTTATGAATTGTTTTAAGCATAATAAAGAATATTAACCCACTGAGTGGTAGTGGGGTGTCCAGCCATACTCTATTTGCTTTACATCATGACTTTGTTGATTTTATAATATTGAATCCCTTGGTCCCTTCGGATTCCTAAAGGAGACTGTTTTTTCTTAGACGTTTCAACCCCAGAAAGGGTTGTGTGTTTCATTAATATCTGGCTTCTTTTCATTTTTGTCCCCATGAATCAGGTTTCCCTCTTGCTTCTGGCTGCTAAGAAACTTAGTGCCAAGCTCGCAGCCTCCCGCAGGACACTTGGGACAATCGTGTCATCTGCATGTGGGGAGCGGCAGCTTTTAACCAGTCAGTCCATTTCTTCTAAGTTGTCAAAATCACGTGTGCCGTGATGCGTAGCATTCCTTTCGATCCTTCTCGAGTCTGCAAGGCATATAGTGATAATCCTGTTTTGTTCCATCGGGTCATTTGTATTTCCTCTTTTCTTCCTTGTGGGTCTTGCTGGAGGTTTGTCAACTTTATCGATCATTTTAAGAACCAGCTTTTTGTGGGTGGTGTGCCTGGATGGCTCTGTCAGTTAAGTGTCTGACTTTTTTTTTTTTTTTTTCAAGATTCTATTTATTTATTTGACAGACAGATCACAAGTAGGCAGAGAGGCAGGCAGGAAGAGAGAGGAGGAAGCAGGCTCTCCACGGAGCAGAGAGCCCGATGTGGGGCTAGATCCCAGGACCCTGGGATCATGACCTGAGCCGAAGGCAGAGGCTTTAACCCACTGAGCCACCCAGGCACCCCAAGTGTCTGACTCTTGATTTGATTTTGGCTCAAGTCATGATCTCAGGGTCCTGGGATCGAGCCCCACATCAGGCTCTCTGCTCGGCAGGGAGCCTGCTTCCGTTCCTCTCTCTCTGCCTGCCTCTCTGCCTACTTGTGATCTCTCTCTGTCAAATAAATAAATAAAATCTTAAAAAAAAATTTTTTTTAAATCTTAAAAAAATAAAAAGGTCAATTGAACTTCATCAAAATCAAAGAGTTTTGGTCTATGAAAGACCCTGTTATGAGGATAAAAAGACCAAGTGGAGATCGGGAGAAAATATTTGCAAACCACATACACAACAAAGAACCAGTATCTAGAATTTTATAATAATGAACTCACAGGACTCAGGAGGAAAAAAAATCTAGCACTCCAACCGGGAAAAGAGTGAGTGACATGAACAAAATATTTCACTGAAGATTTTTCTAGTACTATAAGCACATGAAAAGATGTTCAATATCATTGCCATCAGGGAAATGCAAATTAAAACTATAATGAGGGGCACCTAGGAGCTCAGGCGGTTAAGCATCTGCCTTCACCTCAGGTCATGATTCCAGGGTCCTGGCATCAAGTCCCACATCGGGCTCCCTGCTCAGCAGGGCCACGGATCATTAAACTGTGGCATATCCATACCATGAAATACCATGAAAAAATTAAAAAGGAACAAATGTTCGACGCACACAACAACCCTGATTAATGTCCAGAGTATTATTCTGCATGTAAATAGCCAGTCCCCAAGGCTTACAGGCTGTATGATTCCCTTTCTATAATGTTCTTGAAATAACAAAGTTGTAGAAACAGAATAGATTAGTTGTTGCCTAGGTTAAGAAGGGGATGGGAGAAGGGGTGCCTGGGTGGCTCAGTGGGTTGAGCCTCTGCTTTCGGCTCAGGTCATGATCCCAGAGTCCTGGGATCGAGCCCCGCATTGGGCTCTCCGTTTGGTGGGAGCCTGCTTCCTGCCCGCTCTCTGCTTGTCTCTCTGCCTACTTATGTTGTCTCTCTGTCAAATAAATAAAGTCTCAAAAAAAAAAAAAAAGAAGAAGAAGAAGAAGAAGGGGTTGGGAGGAGGGGTGCCTGTGGCTCAATTGGTTAAGCGACTGCCTTCAGCTCAGGTCATGATCCTGGAGTCCCTGGATTGAGTCCCAGGTTCGAGTCCTGCATCTGACTCCCCACTCAGCAGTCTGCTTCTCCCTCTGACCCTCTCCCCTTTCATGCTCTCTCTCACTCTCTCAAATAAATGCATAAAATTTAAAAAAGGGGGGGGATGTGGACACATTCAGGGAACTGAATGTGGCTACATGGGAGGGATCCTTGTGGTGATGGAAATAGCCTATAACTGGACTGTATTGGTGTCAGTATCCTGGTTGTGATATTTTACTGTTGTCTTGCAAGATGTTATCACTGGGCGAATCTGGTTAAATGGTACAGGGGAATATTTCTCTATTATTTCTTAAAACTGCAGATGAATCTTCAATTATTGCAAAATTAAAAGTTTATTTTCAAAACATGAAATTCATTTTCCACTTTTATATTGACTTTAATTTACATCTTGGTGAAAACTTACATAAAAACTATACACTTTGAATATCATTACTTTTTTTTAGTTTTTGAGGAGGACTGTAAACCACAAAGTGATAAAAATTAGAACATACTAATGTGGAACACAGGAAAGAAAAGCCGAGGGAAAAAAAAAAAAGAACAAACTTTGCCACATAAAATTCAATCATTCCTGATAAAAACAATGAAAATGAGCAAGAAAATTATTTTCATCAAACCTACAAACTAATGGGTCATCTGAAATCCTGGACTTTTTGTATTTTTTACTAGGATATTTCATTACTGATCAGAACAGTAGGAATAAACAGTGGGAATGCATTTGTGTTCTTGACCCAGGCCTTGCTAATGTCAGGGTGTGCCTGCCCTGCCCATTCTCCTTTCTTAGGGCAGGCCAGCCTCTTGGAGATGAAAAAACTGTTTATAATGATCTGAGCCCAGAAGCTTACTCTGTTTTACTTAGCAACATAAAAACAGTCTTTACACAATGTGACCGTACACTGAATTTTCTAGAATTTTCTACGAATGCAACTAACCAGCACACTGATGGAAGAAGACAGCACTTTGCATGGCTCGGTTTACCCTGCATTGCCAGCATTATAGAGAGTCATTGGTGTCAGCACTGCGTGGGTGTTTGAACCCCCCTTATTCAGACCTGTTTATATGCACCCCGCCTCCAGCATTTACAGATTGAAAACAACATGGCATTTGGTTAGAAGTTCTTTTCCTTTTATTTTTCCTGTACCTTATAGGTAGGGCGTGATACTGATCTTTTTTCATGAAATACCATGGATTTCACAATATTCGTTGATTAAAAAGTGCAAGCGGGTCCAGCAAGGTGGACCTCCAGAAAGCACTCTGGTGTTCCTTTCTCCTTGACGGAATTCTACTCGCAAAGCTGTGCACAGGAAATAAAGTGGGGGCCCCCGGAGACACTAACAAGAGCAACAAACCCAGGACCAGTTAACAGCTGTGAGCAAGCAAGTGGGTGAAACTAGCGCCACCTTCTGGCAGAGATGAAAACAACAACACAACACCAAAACAAACAAACCCCACCCCCCCCCAAAATGGCAAAACTTACTTCAGACTCTAGTACCCGCCCCACTCTCACCCTGACCCATGCAAAAACGTTCTTCCTTCTTCCCTTAACTGGGCATAAAAGATATGACCTTACACTTCAGTGGTATCCTCTACAAGGAATCCCTTTTTGTTTCCAATTCTGGACAAACACAGACTTCCTTCTGTACAGAATGAACCTAGAAAAAAAATCACTGGGTGTATATGGAAAGTTTTGGAAGTTCATAAAAGGGGAGCCACCGGAGAAACCCAGGTAAACATGAACCTGTAAAACAAAGTTATTGGAAGAAACAGGAAATTTTAGAAAATCTCTAACTTGCATCCGCAAATTCAAGGAGCTTTTGTAGCTTCAGAGGTAGAGCAAGGAGTCATGAAGGAGAAGCAATTTGAGATCAGAGAAATTAGGCTAACGATTAAAAACACAATATGTGAAGTAAAGAAACACACAATAAACATACTAGGTGGTAAACGGTTAGAAATCAGAAGATAGGGGCCACTTGGGTGGTTCAGTCAGTTAAGTCTCCAACTCCTGGTTTCAACTCAGGTCATGGTATCAGGGTCCTGGGATCCAGCCCCCCCTTCAGGCTCCACACTCAGTGCAGTCTGCTTGAAATTCTCTCTCCCTCTGCCCTTCCTGCTTGTGCATGCTCTCTCGCTCTCAAATAAATAAATAAATCTTAGGGGGAAAAAAGAAATCAGAAGATGAATGAAAAGTCACCTAAAGAATCGAAGAAAATATATAATGTGGAAGACATACCCAGAAGACCAAACAGACATATGTGATTCTCCTGAGGGGAGAGTCCAGAGTAAAAAGAAAAGCAACAATCAAAGTGTAACAGGCCACTGGGAGGGTATTTAATCAACCTGCCACCAATCCTATTAACAACTCTGAGCAAAACAAGGCGGCAAAAACTGAACATGCACACATCATCTCCAGCAAACTTTCTGTGTACTATTTAATGGCAAAGGCAGTCACAGTAAAATGAGAACAAGGATATCGCTAGCATTTAATACAACTTGGGTTGCCCTCACAATACAGCAGAAAACAGAAATAAAAGATGTAACCTCTGGACATCAGTCATCATCAGGGAAATGCAAACCAAAACTGTGGTGAGATATCACCTGTCAGAGTGGATGAAATCGACAACACAAGAAACCACAGGTGTTGGCGAGGGTATGGAGAAAAAGGAACCCTCTGCACGGCTGGTGGGGATGCAAACTGGTGCAGCCACTGTGGAAAACAGTATAGAAGTTCCTCAAAAAGTTAAAAATAGAGCTACCTGAAGATCTAGGTATCATACTGGGTATTTATTATCCAAAAGGCTATAGGTACCATTATCTATGTTTAGAGCAGCATTATCTACAATAGCCCACTGTGGAAGTAGCCCATGTGTCCCCTGACAAATGAATGCATAATGAAGATGTGGTATAGGGGTGCCTGGGTGGCCCAGTCAGTTAAGCCGCTGCCTTCGGCTCAGGTCATGATCCCAGGGTCCTGGGATCGAGTCCTGCATCAGGCTTCTTGTCCAGCAGGGAGCCTGCTTCTCTTTCTGTCTCTGCCTGCCACTCTGCCTGCCCTTGCTCTCTCTATGACAAATACATAAATAAATAATTTTTTAAAATCTTAAAAAAAAAACAGATGCGGTGGGGCGCCTGGGTGGCTCAGTGGGTTAAGCCGCTGCCTTCAGCTCAGGTCATGATCTCAAGGTCCTGGGATCAAGTCCCGCATCAGGCTCTCTGCTCAGCAGGGAGCCTGCTTCCCTTCCTCTCTCTCTGCCTGCTTCTCCGTCTACTTGTGATTTCTCTCTGTCAAATAAATAAATAAAATCTAAAAAAAAAAACAGATGCGGTATATATATACAATGGAATATTCCTCAGCCATAAGAAAGAAGGAAATCTTGCCATTTGCAATGACAGGGATGGAGCTAGAGGGCATAAGGCTAAGTGAAATAAGTCAGAGAGAAACAAATGCCATACAATTTCAGTCATATGTGGAAAATTTAAGAAGTGAAACAAATAAAGAGAGAAAAAAAGAGAGAGAGGCAAACCAAGAAACAGACTCTTAACTCTAATGAATGGACTGGCGGTCCACCAGAGGTGAGGGGAGTGGGGAGGATGGGGGATGGGGGTAAGAAGAGACAGAGTAAGAGGACAGTTATCATGATGAGTACAGAGTCGCTGACTTACTATATTGTACACCTGAAACTATATAATGCTGTATGTTAACTATACTGGAATTAAAATTAGAAACGTAACAAAAAAGGTACAATTACTGGCATGGAGGAGACAAAAAGCATTGTGATCTGAAGCTGATACAATCATCCACTTGGAAAACATATGAAAATCAATGGGAACCCGTTCATTGAAGGAAACTACTGGCATCAGTAAGGGAGGGAGGGAGTTACAAATTAAATGTTAGGAAAGTACGTATTTTAAAAATACAATGAGGGGTGCCTGGGTGGCTCGGTCGGCTAAGCATCTGACCCCTGGGTTTGGCTCAGGTCATGATCTCAGGGTCGTGAGATCGAGCCTCACATCAGGCTCCACACTCAGTGGGGAGTCTGCTTGAGGATTCTTTCTCTCCCTCTCCTTCTGCTCCTCCCCCCACTCCCCTGCACATCTCTCTCTCTCAAATAAATGAATAAATCTTTAAAAAAAAAATACGAGTGTTCACGTCAGCAGCACACAATCTAAAATGGGAATGAAACAGAGGTTAGTATGGAAGATAACATACAAATTTATGAAGCATTCCATATTTTAAAAAATGACTGGGGGGGTACCTGGTTGGCACAGTCGGTACAGCATGCGCCTCCTGATTTGGGGATCATGGGTTCAAGTCCCCCCTTATGCCTACAGCTTACTTAAAAAAAAAAAAAAACGACTACGGAATCTCATCCACATAGTAATAAAAATAAAACCTTGACATAAACTCAACAGCGAGAGGAGGAAAAAGAAGAGAAGACCAGACTTTACAGAAAGACAAAAAGGAGAACTCAGAAAAATGGAGAGAGCCACATTTCTGAATGGAAAGAGTATAAAAATGTCAGTATTATTGGGGGGAGATGCAGGGAGAGGTTCCCCCCTCTGAGAATCACGGAAAAGGAGGACTCAGAATGGGGGGGCAAAGCCTAAGCCAGCTCTCCACCTTTGCATCTCTATGCAAAGTCAGAGAAAAACCTTTGCCCCATGCCCAAGTCCTGACTGACCACACACTCCCGGGACGTACAGTGCCACGGAACCACCACAGGGTACCATCAAGCTAAGATAAGAATCCAGGACGTCATTGACATGAGTACCAAGCTCAAAACCTCCTCCACCGCGGGGTTACCCCAGGCACTGCCAGAAGTGAAAACACATCCTCGCTCCTCGATGATGGGGGGATAAAGCGAATGCAGTGCTTAAGTCCAGTAGAATGTGACTCAGCCTTTAAAAGGCAGGACATTTTACACAGGGTACAACATGGATGAACCCTGAAGACACACGAAGTGAAGTGAGCCGGTCACAGAAGGACACATGCCGTATGAATCTACTTACGTGGGTTATGGAAGAGAGCCAGAGTCTTCTCTACATGGAAGCAGAGTGGAACGGTGGCAGGGGGTGGGATGGGCAGAGGGGGGCTGGGAGTTGCTGTTCAGTGGGTGCAGGGTTCCAGAGATCTGCCCTACAACATTGTGCATGCTTAACGATTTGGGAAGGTGGTCCATCTCATGTGAAGTGTTCTTACCAAATAAAAAAATGAATTCAATGTAGAAAAAGATAAATGAAAATGCTGAATCTAAAATGTTAACTTTTTTTATCCACAAAATGTATTCACCAATAAATGATCCATGTAATATTACAAAAAAAAAAAAGCAAAAGAAAGAAAGAAATAGGAAAAAAGAATGAAACCGAAAACCTCATTCCTGGCAGTCTGTGATTTTCTGCAGGCTCTCATCCCCAAGTAGATGCGGTGCCCCTCCTTTGTCCTCAGGGCCCTCAAGAACTCAGCTGAAATCAGCACACCCCCTACCCTGAGCCTCCTTTCTGAATGTCCCATCACTTCTGAGGCTGAATGACTCCTACAGCTTCCAGTTGGCCTGTTCCTTTTCTCACATTTCCGGAAAACGTGGGCCAGGAGCTGGTGTGGGTGTCCTCGCTACCCCCAACTGTCACTTTGCAACGGTCTCTCTTCTGCCCTGTGAAAGGCACCACCTCCACGTCTGAGGTTCATGCTGTGACACCCAGCATCCTCTTTTCTCTCCTTGTCATCCACTGACTACCCCCATCCCAATCTGTCAAGTCCTCTACATCCCGGCTCACGAAGCCCCCCCGCCCCCCCGCCCCCCCATGCCAGGGACCGACCCACCCACCCTCTGGCCTCTCAGTTCCGAGACCTCCAACATCCTTCTACCTCTACTCTCATGCCAGCAAGCCCACCTGTGCCACAGTCTCTCGGGCCCTGTCTCCTCATTGGCAAGTCGTGGTCCCAATATTTTCGAAGCATGAACTTGCACAGTCTGCATAATCTCTCTGATCTATAAAGCAGCAAGGATAGTGATGATCCTGGGTCGTAGCATTATTGTAAAGACCAAAGGAGATAATATATATCAAGTACTTAGGACAGTGGTTAGCACACAGTGTGCAAAGAATGTGAGCTATTGGTAGGGATTCCACTAACAGATGAACATTTATGTTCAAACATATTTTAATGAACACGTTAATTCTTCCATTACCAGGGGAAGAAAATAAGGCAGATACTTCCCCAACTGAGCCACCCAGTTATCCCTGAATTTCCTTCCTTTTTTAATGCCGAAGACTATTACATTGTATGCATACACCATTTTGTTTTTTCATTCATCCATCAATGGACCTCTGTGTCATTTTCACCTCATGGATACTATGAAAAGCATTACAATGAACATGGGTATGCAGACAGCTGCCCCACCCCCCGGCAAATGACGACGTCACAGAGGAAAGAATCTGGACTGGATGTGAGTTTGGGAACGCGGCCAAACCCACATGAGCCCGTTTCTTCGCATGTAACTTGGCAATAAGATGGTCCACCTTCTGAGTTAGTGGCGTTAGTGCCTTCCCACATCAAAGAGAACAAGCATCTTAGGCTGGAGCCGCAGGTATGCTGTGTCTGATGCAGGTAACCGGGAACGGATAGGCACGTGGGCGGGCGAGGACACGGATGCCTTTTTGGATGCGAGCCTGCTTTGATGCTGGAATGTCCTCTGAGATGTCTGAGAGTCCATGAGCATTAACACAGAGCTTGACCAAGGTGCAGCTGGCATGGAACGTTCCCTTTCCTTAACTTTGAGAAAACACTGGTATCAGTTTAAAATAACACCATTCTTTTCCTTCCCACGTGTGCTATGTATAGAATGGTCTGAACGAACACTCCCATGTAGAGCTAGTTTTTATAACGTTCATCGGCGTGGCTCCAGGAACCTCCCTCCAGCCAAGCGCTGTCTCCAGAAGGGACTGGTGTTCGAGGTCATCCCTTGGGCACCCATCAGATCTCATCTCACTAGCCCCACAGATACTATGAACAGAAATCTGACCCTCCACCTACCTCAAAGCCACCGGGAGAATCAGCACTCCCTTTTCGGGGGCGAAAACCCAAAGGATCAAGAGCAGGGACTCAGAGGGCTGTCTGCATACCCAAGTTCATAGTAATGCTCTTCACAGTATCCACAAGGTGAAAATGACACAGATGTCCATTGATGGATGATTGGATACACAAAATATGATTTATGCATACAACGTAATAGTCTTCAGCATTAAAAAAAGGAAGGAAATTCAGGGATGCCTGGGTGGCTCAGTCAGCTAAGCGTCTGCCTTCATTCGGCTCAGGTCATGATCCCAGGATGGAGTCCTACATCGGGCTCCCTGCTCAGCACCAAGTCTGTTTCTCCCTCTGCCTCTGCCGCTCCTCCCCACTCAAGCTTTCTCTCTCCAATAAATCAGTTAAAACAATGACAAAAAAGAACCCATCAGGGCCTTTTAGAGCTGTTGACTTGACCCTTCAAAATGCACCTAGAAGCTAACTGCTGCTCTCAGTTCCACAGCCCAGCCCAGGCCACCTCCTTGCCAGCTCTGGTCCTGCCTCCCACTCCATCTGTCCACGCTCAGCAAGCAGCCATGGACTCCCTTCGGAATGAGGTCAGATCATGTCACTCTTCTCCTCCTTGGCCTTTCTGCTCCAGCCTCCCACTGCTGTCCTCACTCATGGGGCTCCAGCAACAGCAGCCTCTTGCTGTTCTTGGATGGGTCACCCCTTTCTACCCAGCTGACGTCATCACCTCCTCCACGTCCTGTCTATGTGACTCCATGGACACAGGCGTCTCTGTCCTTTTCCCTAGAACAGTGCTGGGCACATAGAAAGCACCCAGAAATATCTGCTGAATTAATGAATGGCCAAAAGGAGGGCTGTTTCCTTAAGTCCGGTAGTTACCCGGGTGCTCAGAAACCCAGGCTCAGAGCGGAAGGGCACTGCGGACTTTTGACAAGGCTGCCACCTGGTGGCTGGATTCCTTTGTAGTTTTGTGGGCGCTCACATTTCCTGGGACCCTGGGATGAGCTGTCCACTTGGGCAAGCAGGGAGGGCAGCCGCCCACAGACAAGGAACCACTCCCTTCTCTAAATCTATTCCTATAGGGTAAGATGAGATATACACAAAGAGCACCAGAGGGAGAAAAGGAAGAGTGTCTCTGGGCTGTAACGCAGACAGGTTGACAATATTGATCTAGAAAACCAGCAGGAGAGGATGCTGGATGTGGAAGCGTTGGGTGGGCATGGGAGTTACAAAGTCAAACTCGTCTGGCCTTTCTTTAGTTCTTTTTCTTTATGACTCAACGTATAGAGAACTGATGGAAGTCCAGTGAAATCTGGCATCCAATGCGGCTGCCATTTCTGATACACCAAATCATTCCCATCTTTGTCTCCATGGTACTGAGATGTAAAAACCCACACCTATTACCGTACCAGCACTTTCGTTTCCCTGTTTCTCTTGTGTGTAAAAACAAAAAAATGTAATCCCATATTCGAATGACCACTTGCACTCCTAGGCCCTGCAGGGGTGGGAGACCCTCCAGCCCAGAATCACTGGCTGACGGGCACCATTCCCATGCAGCCCCACGGCTGGCTCACAGGCAAATGCATGGGTCTGGATTTGCCATGAATGAAGCAATCTGGGGACACGGGACAAATGCCAAGAGCGGCAGATGTCCAAAAGCTGATTAAAAAATTGCTGAGGACTGCCTACATTCAAAAGTAAGTTTCCAGTGACAAAATGTAATTTTCAAATTCAACTGTATTAATTCAAAGGACATAATTTCATTGGAGTAAAGTAGGGAGTGTACTGCATTCGAATGGGGACTATAGGAATAACAACTGCACCTTAGCAGCCCAATAGGCCATGTAAACTGTAAGTTTAGAGAGCCTGATGTGGGGCTCGATCCCAGGACTCTGAGATCATGACCTGAGCCGAAGGCAGCAGCTCAACCCACTGAGCTACCCAGGCCCCTCATATCCTGTTTTTAATTTTTAAAGCATTGTATGTATATGTTTAAAAAATTTCAAACAGTATAGAAAGATCTAGTATGAAGTCTCTTTCCCCCACCCAATTCTGGCAACTCCTCAAAGATACCCACTTTTAATCCCTCCACAAAGAAAGTTATGATTTCAAATATTAAGTTAATGTATGCTTTTAAAAAAATCAAAGCATATAAATCATCATACCATAAGCACCATGTTCTTTTCCCCACTTTATAACGTACTTTGATCTTTCCCTATTTGTACATACAAACCTACTGTGTCCATTTTCATGGCTGCATACTATTCCATTGCATGAAAATCACTTATGTAATCAGTTCTGTACTGATACACATGTTCCCAGTATTTTACTATTATAATAATGCTTCAACTGTCCATATTTACTGCCATCTTTTTTCAAGTAAATCAGTAATATTAAATGCCAAGGAGATACTTGGTGGAAGGTTATACACATTTCAAATGTAGACAGATATTATCAAACCACCCTTGTATATCAACTATAGGTAGGGTCCTGCTCCCTGTACCCTTGATAACACCAGAAATGCCTTTCACATTTCCTCATCAGTGAGAGGAAAGAGCACATCAATTCTTGTTTTGTTACATTTCTTTACCTCTATGTGAGACTTAGTATCTTTCTAGTGCCTATCTTTATTTTTTAATGTGAACTAGCCATTTTTCTATCGCATTCTTTTCTTTTTATTGATTTATATAGGCTCTGTGTAAATATGCCTTCTGTTACATGGATTGCAAATTAACTCCCGCTTTTTACAAAACAGTTTTTTATATTTGTTGTGATTTTTTTTTCATCTTTTCTTACATGGCTGCTGGGTTTGTTTCTACTTGGAGAGGCCCTTCCAAGGCCAAGACTACAATCTGACTCTGAGGTTTTCTCTTTGCATGTTCATGGTTGAACTTTTTAAGATCAAAATCTTTAATCCACCTGGAATTTATTTTGATGGAGAGGGATAAGATCACGATCCAGCTTTATTTTTTTATTTTTTCCTAAAGACCCAATCAGTCATTATTTTCCAATGCATTATCTAGCTGGATATAAAATGCCACTTTGTCCAATCCTGTCCCATCTCTATACTACCCTAGGTGTAATCTGGACTTTCTCCATTGTTCTGCTGAAGTGCATATCTATTCTCCAGTTCCAAGATGCTTAAATAATCCCTCAACTAAGAAATTTTAGAATTTTTTTGGTTATTCTAGAATATTTTGTCTTCTATATCAGGGCTTATCAATAGAGGCACTATTAACATTTTAGGCTGGATAACTCTTTATTGTGGAGGGCTGTCCCATGCATTGTAGGATGTTGATCAGCAATCCCTGACATGTACCCACTAGATGTCAGTAGCACCCCCCTAATTTAGACAACAATGTCTGCAGACATTGCCAGTTGCTCCTTGGGTTAGGGTGGAGGACAGAAGGCCCCCAGTTGAGAACCACTGTTTTAGATAAACTCAGAATCATTTTACCAGTGTTTGCACTCCCAGTCAATTCCCACTGATATCTTAATTGGGATGAAACTGAATTCATAGAATAATTAAGATAATGTTATTATATTTAAGATATTATACTTAAGATATTATACTTATTCAATTAATATTGATGAAATTCAATCTTTATTATATTTGACCTTCCTATTCAAGCACCATGTATATCCCTTCTACTTATTTACATCTTTTATGTCCTTCCAAAGAGTTTCAAGATTTTTAAAAATATATATAGGCTTTTATAAGTTTATTCCTAAGTACTTCACCTTTTATATTCCTTTATAAATGGGATCGGTTTCTTGTGTTACTTATCTCCTCTAACCAGTCACTGATAAGAAAGCTATTCATAGGGGTGCCTGGGTGGCTCAGTGGGTTAAAGCCTCTGCCTTCAGCTCAGGTAATGATCCCAGGGTCCTGGGATCGAGCCCCGCAGATCCCAAGGTCCTGGGATCGAGCCCCGCATCAGGCTCTCTGCTCAGCGGTGTGCCTGCTTCCCCCTCTCTCTCTGCCTGCCTCTCTGCCTACTTGTGATCTCTGTCTGTCAAATAAATAAATAAAATCTTAAAGAAAAAAAAGCAAGCTATTTATATTCAATATCTTACAACTAACCACAAGTTGAACTCATACTGTATCCAATAGATTTGAAGAACATTCTGGTTTTTTCTAATGATACAATTTTCAGGAAATTCTAAGCATTTCTCTAAGCATACAATGTTATCCTCTGGAGAAAATCATCACTTTTGTTCCCTTATTTCCAGTACTTCTGTAGCTAGAGCTCCCCTGGCTCACTGCCTTGATTTAATACTTGCAGGAAAATCTGGATGATGGTGGTAATGAGGCAATCTTGAATCATTCTTGACTTTAACGGGAATACTTCCAGGATTTCACCCTTGAGGACTGTTCTGGCTGTGGCTTGAGATACATGTGTTTTAATCCCACTAGAGAAGTATCCCTACATTTATAGTATACTAAAAGTTTGTTTTTAAATCAGAAAGATTGCTAATTTTGCCAAACATGTCTTCCATCTCTGGAGATGACCAATGGCTCTCCTTTGGTCTAGTAATGTTGTAAAATAGATTATATTCCTAAATGCCCAAATATAACGCACTCTTGGAGACCATAAATCCACTTGGTTGCAATCTACACTATTATTCTTTTAATTTCTTATAGAATTCTACTTGTTAATATTTCGATCCCACATTTTTACATCAATATTTGAGAGTGAGAGGATTCTGTCATTATTTTTAGTGGTGCCCTGTTAACTTTTGGAATTAACGTTTAGGCTGGCGTGATAAAAACAAGCTGTACTTTCATTTGTTGTATATTTAAAACCAAATGTCTGTATTCAGTACGAAACCAGTCCTTAAATAGTACAACCATTGTATAGAAATATGAGGCCTTTACATAAAAAAAAAAAAAGTCACATATACTTTTCATAGATTCAACTTTTTGGAAAACTGAGTAAATTAAAATACACCTTTGAAAGCTAATCTGCATTGTGGTATTTTATGCAGAATTTAAAAATTTTAAGTATACTACTATTCACTTCCATTATAAATTAATAATGATGTATTTCAGCTATTTTCCCAATTTAGACAATTTTGCACAGAGATGTGCACTGTAACAGTCAGACCATGGAAATCTTAGCTCTCTTATGTACCTGCGCCCAAAGAAAATTAAATACATTCCTGATGCTTCCCATGCTCTGAACTCAGACACAATGGCTAAAAACCCTTCCTTCTGATTCTCAGAAAACCAGTGAAACGGAAAGCTCACGGTTCCGGTGGCCACCACAGCCTAAGTGATTCACAGGGTTTTTCCAGGTTTCCAGAGGATCCAGGAAGGATGTCGAACGCCCACGTCTGCGAGAGTTCTACAGGGTTCATTCCCTCCAACGCCCCTGTCACCACGACAACCCCAGAACGGGCACCCCTCTCTCACACACACGTGGCCAGTAATACACATCTGATGAGGGGAGAGAGGCAGGAATCATGAAAGGGTTTTCATATCACCAAGATGAATGGCCTGCTTAGGTCCCTCCCACCGGGGGTCCCTCCTGCCTGGCTCCTTCCCACCTGGGGTCTTCCCACCTGGGTCCTCCCTACCTGGGTTGCTCCGCAGGCGGCTCTCTGCAAGCTCGGAGATGGCTCCAGCTGTTGAAGTCTTTTTCAGTCGAACCACCCCGGAAGCGGTGGTACTTCCCGGTTTGTTGAGCATGTCCTCGCTACTGGCCCTCTTGAGCTAAGAGACAGAAGGACAGAGGAGGAGAACGTATACTGTCAGTAAGTAGTGCTATAAGCCAAGAAAGCACCGAGCAGTACCACCTGCCCAGTGGTTGAGACGCAGTAAAGGCACTTGTCAGAGCATGACCGTGTACGGCAGAAAAATGCAAAGCTAGATAAACCTGCGTCTATCATTTACAGTATGATCTTCCACTATGTTTCAAAGAACATTATATATGAATATTACGCATCATGTCACATTTCAAATAATGAGTTGTGTTTTTTTTAAAGCTGCTTTTCTGTTTTGGGTGTTTTTTTTTTTTTTTTTTTTAAAGATGGGAGCCTATGAAGAAAGAACTGTGAGATGCACAAAAAGCGAGGTGAGGGTAATGCACAAAAAATTAAAGGGCAAGAAAAAACAGCTTAAAAATATACTTCTCAATTCTAGACATGTATATATGTGTCTATATGTATACATACATAGATAGATATACACACACATACGTATATGGAGGAAGAAGGATGGAGGAAGAAGGATACCATATGCATACCATATGCTCCACACCACGCACTCTGTATAAGATCTCACACAGACAACATGTTTAGAGGGACGAGAAGAACCTTCTGGAGGCCAGAAGAACACTGCTAATGGAGGACAGAGAGAAAGGAGAATCTCTGCTCCTTTTCTGCTTTCCTTCCTGTTCTGGAAGCAGCGAAACAAATGCTTGTTGAAAGGAATTAAAGTCTAAGAGTTGGGAGCCCCTCAACGAGCTCACAGTTCTGGCCCAGGTAAATGACATTCACGGTTGATGAGAAACACTGCAAATACATTTTCACAATCATGGTAAGTCTTCTGGGAAGAGTATTTCTGAAGAGGACTAGTACTAAAAGGCTGGAGCCAGGCAGATGCCTGGAACCATTCTGAATTGATCTGACATCTGAAGAAAGAGGCATGAAAACGCCCTCAAGTCCATGGAGACTGCCCACCACACGGGCTGACAGCCCAAAGTCCTGCCCCATACTGCGGCACTAACTTCAGGGTCATTTACTGACGATTAGATGTTTATATATTTGCACACAAACACAAATTTCCATTTTTGCATTGTTTAGATTTGGGGGTATTACTCCACACACCCCAGAATGGCTTGAAAGAGAAAAAAACAAAACAAAACAAAACAAAATGAAACCAAGTGTTGGTGAGGTTGGGAAGCACCTGGAACTCTCTGCTGGCGGAAGTATGAACTGGTAAGATGCTTTGTAAAACTGTCAGGATCTACTAAATGGAATATCTGCACCCTGTGATTCAGCCAGCCCACTCCTAAGTCTGTATTTAAGAGAAATGAGTATGTAGGTTCATTAAAGGGACATTCACAGCAGCTTGATTTACAACAGCCCCAACAGAACAACCCAAATGACAGTCAACAGAAGGGGCAAATTAAATAATGATTTAGCATACAATGGAAAGTACACAGTAAAAGAAGAAGAAGGAGGAGGAGGAGGAGAAATACTGATACACTAATAAATGCATGGATCCCATAGACATGCTAAGTCAAAGAAACTAGACACAAAAGAGTATAACCATATTTGGGTAAAACCAAATTGATGGTGATAGAAGTCAAAATACTGGTTACCTCTGGAGGAGTTACTGAACGAACCCTCCAGGGGTGCAGAATGTTCTTTTTCTGTCTTTTCTTTCTTTCTTTTTTTTAAGATTTATTTATTTATTTGGGGGGGGGGCAAGATCAGAAGAAGGGGCAGAGGGAGAGGGAGAGAGAGAGGATCTCAAGCAGAGTCCCCAGTGAGCCCAGAGCCTGATGTGGGGCTTGACCTCATGATCTTGAGATCCTGATCTGAGCTGAAATCAAGTCTCAGTCTCAACTGATTGAGACTCCCAGGCGCCCCTGGAATATTCTATACTTGCCTTGGTGGTGGTTATACAGATATAAACACATGTAAAAAAAAAATTCAGTGAGCTGTACAGTTAAGACCAAGATTAACTGTCTCCACATACTTTGTTGTAAGTATGTTTGGCCTCAACAAAAAAGAAAAGGAAAAGGAGGGGTGGGTTGTAATTTGGGTGAAGCCCTGGTTCCCTTGCAAATGCTAGTCTACTTTTTTCCTTTTCCCCTCATTGTTCTTTTAGAATTTTTTTTTATTGTGGTAAACTATATCTAACATAAAATTTGCCATTTTATTTTATTTTTTTAAAAGAAGATTTTATTTATTTGACAGAGAGACACAGCGAGAGAGAGGGAACACAAGATGGGCGACTGGGAGAGGGAGACGCAGTCTCCTGCTGAGCAAGGAGCCCCATACTGGACTCTGGGATCATAACCTGAACCGAAGGCAGATGCTTAGCAACTGAGCCACCCAGGGGCCCAAAATTTGCCATTTTAAGTGTATAGTTCAGTGGCATTAAATACATTAAATAATTAACGCCTGGGTGGCTCAGTGGGTTAAAGCCTCTGCTTTCAGCTCAGGTCATGATCCCAGGGTCCTGGAATAGAGCCCCACATCGGGTTCTCCACTCAGCAGGGAGCCTGCTTCCCACCCCCGCCTGCCTCTCTGCCTACTTGTGATCGTTGTAAAATAAATAAATAAATAAAATCTTTTTTTTTTTTAAGATTTTATTTATTTTATTTATTTATTTGACAGACAGAGACACAAGTAGGCTGAGAGGCAGAGGCTGACAGACAAGATCACAAGTAGGCTGAGAGGCAGGCAGAGAGAGAGAGGAGGAAGCAGGCTCCCTGCTGAGCAGACAGCCCTATGTGGGGCTCGATCCCAGGACCTTGGGATCATGACCAGTACCGAAGGCAGAGGCTTTAACTCACTGAGCCACCCCAGTGCCCCAATAAATAAAATCTTAAAAAAAAAAAAAAAAAACCATTCACATGGTTGTGCAACCATCACCACTATCCACCTCCATCATCCTGCTGTGAGACTTTACTCATGAAATAGCAACCCCCCATAGCATACTTTCTGAAAGAAGGAAGATGGCAAAAGTCTTCATAGTAGCTTAGAAATATTGGTCAATCTCTTTAGACATTTAAAAATAAAGAGCGCATATTAAATGGATGATTTGCATGCACTTCCAGTCACTAGAAGTGAGCAGAACCATATTTTCTGGCGCATAGCACAGAGCCCTAGTTTAACAAGAGGACTAAATAGCACTTGGGTTGTGGCGGAAGTCACTGGATTGCCCTGCCTCCAGGTGCCCCATCACGGTCTCTCTATGTCCTATCTCAGAGTATCAAGGGTTTCTGCTCCCAATTTCTCCAGCCCCTCAAATTATCTGTCAGGTCACCAGTGAAATATGTGTTTATTACTAAAGGACAATAGTTCATGATGTCAGCAACTTTTTCTCAATAGAAAAAAAACAAACAAAAAACTCCAAAACAAAAACAAAATCAAAAACAAAACAAAACAAAACTTTACTTGCTCTGCCTAGAAGCATGCCCAGATGCCTCCCTGGGTCCCCAAAGAAAATCAGTTCTGATTACTTTATTTTTTTTTTTTAAGTAAAGATTTTTATTTATTTGACAGAGAGATACAGAGAGAGCACAAGTAGGGGAAGCAGCAGGGAGAGGGAGAAGCAGATTCCCCACTGAGCAGGGAGCCCAATGTGAGGTTCAATCCTGGGACCCTGGGATCACGACCTGAGCCGAAGGCAGCTGCCCACCCGACTGAGCCACCCAAGCATCCTCAGTTCTGATTTTAGATTTTGAAAATTCCCTGTACACCACCTCAAATGAAAAAGAGAAATCGTTGCAGTTAAGGGAAATTTTTAAGGCAGCAATGCAAATGATAAGCACTTGGTTCCGCTGACCTCTCTCTGATTCTGGGACAGGACTAAAATCTGTTAAGTCTGATGCAGAGTTTGGAATAATCAAACTCCACAGCCAAAGGCCGGGAAAGCAAAGGCTCCGTCTGCAAACCAGAATGGGGGGAATCCAAAAATAAGAGTACAACTCCCCGGGAACCCTGCCGCTCCCACCCGCTCCCGCTTCCCCTACTCAGCCCTCCCCACCCTCCCTAACTGAAACTGCCTTCTGCGGTCCCACCCACAGCCTCCACCCACCTCCAGGCTCCGCCCCCTGGGGGTGGAGCCCACGGGGGCGACCTTGCTCCTCCTACCCCGCCTTTCCCTAAAAGCAGTCTTTGGTGAAAAGACAGGCAGAAGCCACAAGAGGACTGGAGTCAGCAAGCAGTGGAGACGAGCCCCTTCGTGGTCCCACTCTGTTATATAGAGATGTGACCTGCCCCTTCCAGGGAGAAGGACACCCCAGATGTACTACCGGCCAGCAGCAGGCTATCTCCTTCCCATGCAGCATGGGAGTTTGGGAAGCTGCAATGCATTTAGAGGGGGGCACCTTCCACAAGGAATCCCACCTGAGAAAGATTTACTGCTCAGAGGCTCCCTCAGAAGGCAGCACACACACACTAAAAGCTGGTCCTTTTCCTCTGCAGCAAACCTCTTCCTCTGTCACGCTGTTTTGACCGCGACATCAACGTCAGGCACACAGAGCTATGGAGGCTCAGTAATTCTTGTTCTGTCTCTATTCAGGCCTGTGCTTTGGGCTTCATTGGCTGGTCACTGAACGCGTTGAGATTTCTGGTTTGTTACAGAAGATCACTGGGCAGGTTTGCACTTCGGGTGTTACTTTGATATGTTTAATAAGCATTTTCAAGAATGCGGTTCACTGATATTTAAGCTGCCGAGCACCTGCACAGGAAAGCTTACAAAGGGGAAAAAGTTTAAATAGCTCACAGATTAATGTAGCTAAGAAATTCCTCTCGATTCCACAAAGATGGGGCAGGAGCGGAATCTGAAGCTTTCTAAAATCATACCTATCCTAATCCCATCTTCAAAGGCAGAAACCATGTTCTGGTCAGAGCACCAGCTCTCAACCTCGGGGGAACGAGGATCCTCAGAGGGCTTGTTAAAATGCAGACAGCTGCGTACACCCCAGCCTCCAATCTGCCTCCCCTCCCCCGCCATCCCCAAGTTTCAGATTTCCAAGGTCTGGAGTGAGGCCCGAGAATCTGCATTTCTAACAAGTTCCTGGTTGGTGGTGCTGCTGCTGCTGCTGACCTGGGGACCACACTCTGAGAACCAATGGTTTAGCACAACACTGTTGATGGAAATATAACACCAGCCATGCATGGCTAGGGGCCCTATTAACAAAGTGAGATGAAAGGTAAAATTAATGTTAAGAATATATTTTCTTAGGGGCGCCTGGGTGGCTCAGTCGTTAAGTGTCTACCTTCAGCTCTGGTCATGATCCCAGGGTCTTGGGATCGACCCCACATTGGGCTCCCTGCTCACTGGGGAAACTGCTTCTCCCTCTCCCACTCCCCATGCTTGTGTTTCCTCTCTCACTGTGTATCTCTGTCAAATAAATAAAATCTTTAAAAAAAAAAAGAACATGGGGCGCCTGGGTGGCTCAGTGGATTAAGCCGCTGCCTTCGGCTCGGGTCATGATCTCAGGGTCTTGGGATCGGGTCCCGCATCGGGCTCTCTGCTCATCAGGGAGCCTGCTTCCTCCTCTCTCTCTCTGGCTGCCTCTCTGTCTACTTGTGATTTCTCTCTGTCAAATAAATAAATCTTAAAAAAAAAAAAAAAGAACATATTTTCTTAACACATTCAAAATATTATCAGTTAGTGTAAAATATATTAATAAGGCTTTTTATATATTTTTTGGCACTGACTCGTCACACTCGGGTGTGTATTTCACACTTAAAGCACACTTAATTCTGACATTTCAGGGGTTCAACTGCCACATGTGGCCAGTGGTTAGTGTTTGAGGCAGCACAGGTGGGGAGCCCTCCTGGAGAATGATTATGTAAGCCTGGCTGGGTCTCCAAGCCTCACGCAGAACATGCTTAAACCACAAGTCCCTGCTTTCCAAGGGTGGGGAGCCCCAGCCACCCTACCCACAGGGTCAGGGGCAGTATATGACTCATGTGTAGCCAAGCAGAGACTTTTCCGAGTTTTTTGCTTGTTGTTTGATTTTTTTTTTAATAACAATGTTTTTTTTAATTTTTTTAAAGATTTTATTTTATTTATTTGACAGACAGAGACTACAAGTAGGCAGAGAGGCAGGCAGAGAGAGAGAGGGAGAAGCAGGCTCCCCGCTGAGCAGAAAGCCCAATGCGGGGCTTGATCTTAGGACCCTGAGATCATGACCTGAGCCAAAGGCAGAGGCTTTAACCCACTGAGCCACACAGGTGCCCCTGATTTTTTTTTTTTTTTAAGACAGATCAGAAGTAAGCAAAGGAACTAATTGGAAGTAAGCAAAGCAGTCAGGTCTTCCAAGGGATGGGCATGCTGGCAGCCATGCTTTGTAACACAAGGTAAAGGAGACCAGAGGTTAGCAGGAGACAGGAGCAGTGGGGCAGAGGTGAGCAGAGATGAGTGACAGAGAAAGAATTCTGGTGTGTTCCAGTCCCTGGTCCTGGCCTCTCTGAGCTGCAGACTTGTTCCTTTGTTCTACCCTCAGTGACATGGGAACCTCAGATAAGCTCAACCCATTTCTTTTCTGTTGAAGGTCCTTAAGCCATTGCTTTGCTATATGCAGTGAAGGGGGTCCTGACTCATAGACGTGGACCTTACTAATCGCCAGAATGAAGTGGCCTGTCTGCATCTGAGCACCCCAGGGCTTTCTGTTCCCGTGCTGGGCTCGAGCAGCCCATGGAAGACCCACAGCGACATCCTCCAGGCCATCTGGGCTCCTCGCCCCTCACTCCTCGTTTTCCTATTTGTGACTAGTTCAAATATATCCATGCCATATGTCTCCACTTACTATAAAGCAAATATGGTAAAGATGGCAACTGTAGCATCCAGGTGGCTGGTGGTGTATGGACGTCACAGTCATTCAACGTCTCTGGGTGCTTGCCATTTCCATAGTAAACTACGGGGGGAAACAAATCCTTTACACGCGGCGAGAGGCGGGAAGAGGAAACTGGTCAAAACGCAGAAACATGCCGAGGGCCAGAGAGGCACAGACTCGGTACGGTTCCTTCTGCTACCCCTTCCCTTGAATGCTTTCTCTTTTATAGTGTAAGACCTGGAGACCCCAAGCATCAAGATGGCAACATGGATATTTGCTTTTCTCCTGACATTTTCCCCATGGGACAAGTTTCCAAAAACATTTACCTGTCAGGGGCAGAAGCAGCCAACATTTCATTGTCCTTAGGAAACCCGCCTGAGCTTAAACCTTTTTTATTAAACACTGCTTTCAAAAACATTTTGACAGATTCCAGAAGCTCTAATGGTCTGAAACATACATATTAATTTAAAATCTCTATTAAAAATGTCTCCTTGGGGCACCCAGGTGGCTCAGTTGGTTAAGCATCTGCCTTTGGCTCATGTCATGATCGTGAGGTCCTGGTGGAGAGCCCCATGTCAGGCTCTCTGCTCTGTGGGGAGCCTGCTTCTCCCTCTCTGCAGCTCCCCCTCCTCATGCTCTCTGTGAAATAAATAAAATTAAAAAAAAAAAGTTTCTCAAATGTGCTACAGGTGAAAGAAAATAAAAATAAAAACCATGGAAATAATGGGCAAGTCCAGCATAATGGAATGACAAACAAAATTGTATGTAGGGCACTTTGTGCACATTTAATCCTCGAGGTAAATAAGGTATTACCTTCATCTCAGAGCTCAGGATAGTACGTAGCTTGCCTGAGTCACAGAGCCAGAAAGTGGAGAGCGAGGAGGGTGCATGGGGGCCCACGGGGCACTTTCCATTGAGTGACCAGGGATGACATCCGACAAAGTGACATTTGAGTATAGACTTAAAGAAGAAATGGCAGAGGAGCAGGGGTGGGGGGAGGAGGAATGCTCCAGGCAGAGGAGCCGCAAACAGGCTGCTGCAGGGGTGCGTCTAGCTCATGGAGGGGCAATGCCACTGGGCACCAGGAGAGCATGTGTCTGGAGCCCAGGGGGAGCAGGGCAGGGGGGACGGCAAGGACATCTGAGAGGCGATCGGATCTCCAGGACGTCACCGGCTTTATCAAGGACTTTGCTTTTCACCCTGAGTGAAATGGGGAGCCCTGAGGGGCTTCTCAGTGGAGATGTGATGGCACATACGTGCTGAGAGGACCGCTCTGGCTTCTGCGGAGAACGGAAGGTGGGGTGCAAAGACAAAAAAGGATGGGGATGCTTCAGGAAGGCCGTGCAAGGAAGGTGGCGGCAAGAGCCTGGGGGTCCCAAGGGAGGCAGGCGGTGGCCGTTGGCTGAAGCTGGCATCGGTTTGGAAGTGATGGCGTTTTGCTGATGGCCTGTGGCATGTGAGAAAAGCAGAGCCCAAGGCGGTGGCGCTGGCCTGAGCTGCTGAGAAGATGAAATGACTCAAAGAGGAAGATTCAGGGGGGCGTGAGACGAAAGGGAAGGACGTCTGTTTTGGACTTGTTACATTCTAGCTGCCTTTGATTGATCTTTATTTTTATTTTTTTATTATTTTTTTAATTTTTTTTAATTTTTTTTATTTTTTTATTTTATTTTTATTTTTTTTTTATTTATTTTTATTTTTTATTTTAAGATTTTATTTATTTATTTGACAGAGAGAAATCACAAGTAGATGGAGAGGCAGGCAGAGAGAGAGAGAGGGAAGCAGGCTCCCTGCTGAGCAGAGAGCCCGATGCAGGACTCGATCCCAGGACCCTGAGATCATGACCTGAGCCGAAGGCAGCGGCTTAACCCACTGAGCCACCCAGGCGCCCCTATTTTTATTTTTTAAAGATTATTTTAGAAAGAGAGAGATAGCACACACATGAGTGGGGGAGGAACAGAGGGAGAGAGAATCTCAAGCAGACTCTGTGCTAAGCACTGAGCCCAACAGGGGGCTTGATCTCATGTCCCCAAGATCACGATCTGAGCCGAAACCAAGAGTCGGACGCTTAACCGACTGAGCCCCTCAGGCGCCCCTCTGGGTATCTTTTAGACATCTAAGTGGGGATGTCACAAAGGCAGCTGGAGGGCTCCTGGGTGGAGATGCAAATTCGTATGTCATCCCCATGTACAGTCGACCCTTGAACAACAGCACAGGGGTGCCAAGACCCACGCAGTCAAAAGCCCAGGTATGACTACGGCCTTCCCCGAAACTTTATTCATAGCCTACTACTGACCAGAAGCCTTACAGGTAACATAAACAGTCGATTAAAACCTCGTTTGTATGTGACGTGTATTATATACCGTGTTCCTATAGGAAAGTGAACTAGAGAGAAGAAAATGATAGGAAAATCAGGAGAGAAAATACCCTTACAGGACTGTTCTATAAAGATGGGCACCTAAGTGAACTTGCAGCTCAAACCCATGTTCAAGTGTCCTTCCATGTATTAAAATTCACAGCAACAGCCGCTAACACTAGAACAACTGTTCTCGACGCAGCCAGTGCTGACCCTCACTCAGGGAGCAAGTTGGAAATTGAGGGGGGGACATGTGTAGTTACCCCCCTGATCGGAGGTGCTGCTTGTATTTAATGGGTGGGAGGATGGGGAACCCAGACGCCCTACAACACATGTGGCAAGGTTGCACAAACGTGGTCCCATATCCCACAGAGTTCTCACACATTCTGCAGACACTCACAGAGGGGGAGCACCTTTTCATCATTATCTGAGCCTCGAGCATCCCTTGGTTTTATGGAGAAAAACAACATACGACACAGCTGCCCCATCCTCGGTGCTCTAAGGAGCACCATAGGTCTGTCAGTGGTCACGCTCAAGCACATGCAAATGCAAACACAGATTACTTAATTAAACACGAATTGCCTCTTCTTTTTCTCTTATAGCTAGGGTGTTATATTTATTTTTCAAGAGTACGCTTGTCGGCAGGTGATACGATTTCTGAATCGCATCTCAAGACGGTAAGGGTGGCTTTGGGGCTGACACAGTAGCTAGGTAAGAGATGAGACCCCTCCCCCCAAATATGTATTCTGGGCCCACCTGACATTAGAAACCTGGAGGATAAGTGGGAGCTGGCAGCGGAGACCCTGAGGGCCACCGGGGACGGAGGAGGAAACTGAGAGACGGTTTTCCCACACGGAGGGCGTAATCAATCAAGTTAACGCTACTGATGGGCAAGTGAGATGAGATGGAGAATTGACAACTCCATGATCAGGTCGGAGGAGATCCCTGGTGGTCCTGACCCCCATCGGCTAGGGTGCCGGGGGCAAAACCCTAATGGGGGAGTCCACATCAATCAGGGCAGGGGAATCTTAGTTTCTCTGTTAAACATGTTGCACATTTCCTTTCTCAAGCCCGGAACCCCTCTGCTCCCCTCCACCCTTTGCTCCACTCCTTTGGGTCAGGATGGGCTGGTTCTCCTGGAATCCTCCGGGGAGCCTCCTTCCTGACCTTGACAGGCCGCTCGTCTCGATTACCGCCCTCTTCAGTCCTCCCGCCCGGGGCTCCCCAGGGGCGCCCAGCAGCCATGTGGGGGCATTTGGGTCTGTACCTTGCTGAGTCGGGACTCAAACGCCAGCGAGGTGGAAGATTTCGAACTCTTCATGCCAGAGGGCGCCGCCGGCAGGGGCCGCGTCCGGTCTGTCCCATGGCTGCCCGCTTTGAGGACCGGATTCCAGGGCTTGGCTGCGCTCCTCATGTTTGTCCTGGTGAGTCTGTCTTCCTGCGCGAGACGGGAAAGAGAAACATGTGTCCACAACTTGAACATGCAGAGCCACATCTCGGAGCCCTCCCCGATCTCCATGTTCCCACAGTTATCAGATTGAGGGTTTCTCCTTGGGCGGACAGTGAGTATTATCTCCGGAGCTGACACCTTTGAGGGAAGGCTCCTTTGCACAGGTCCACGATGGCTTTTACCCAACTAGTGAAACCTACACATGATTTCATTGATGCTCTCACATTGCTTTTCAGCAAAATGTCAGCTCCTTGTTCAGCGTCTTACTGTATCAGTATACGGTAGAATACATACTATCTGCTTTTATACTTTAGGTCCGTGGGCTAAATACCTATCCCCTTAAAATGGAACCGCTTCAGTCAAGACATTCTGTGTCCTTAAGACTTGCAGCTTCGGGGTTGACAAGGGCACAACCCACGGAATTATCAAATAGATCTAAATGAATTACTTGAAAATTGGATTTCCCGGAAGCACAGCCTTTTCCTTCTTTCCAGCAAAACAGTAAAAATGGGGACCATTTGAAAGTGAATGGAGCGTATTTGATTGGCCCGATCTAACACTGTACGTAGAGTTCCCCCTGGTCTAAACTGTTGTATGAAAGAAATTCGTGCTAAGGACCAGGTCGCAGTGAAAAGCCCCGGGGGGAGAGTGCCTGCAGATGGAGGTGTGGAAGACCGCCCAAGGCTTGCCATCAGCCGTCAGGCTCTCATTAGAGCCCTCTTAGAGCCCGTTTCCTTCCTTCCTTTCTTTCTCTTTTTTTTTTTTTTTTTTTTTTAGATATTATTTATTTATTTGACAGAGAGAGAGAGAGCACAGGTAGGCAGAGCAGTAGGCAGAGGGAGAGGGGGAAGCAGGCTCCCTGCTGAGCAAGGAGCCCCATGCAGGACTCAATCCCAGGACTACCCGAGCCAAAGGCAGCTGCTTAACCAACTGAGCCACCCAGGCGCCCCTCAGAGCCCATTCCTTCTATCAGTAGTGCAACCGCACAGGAGGGAAATGCTTTCTCCAGCCCTGCCCCAACCTTCGTGTATTGCAATGACTAAGGTGTGGCACAGAATACCAAAACCCCAGGTAATGCAGCATCCCCTCAAAGAAACAAACAGGAAAAATGCACTTTAAAAAACACCAATAGGGGACAGACAGCTGATTCCAGCGGCCACGCTCCTAGAACCTGGAGGTCTCATGAACTGTCCTCGAGGGAGGGATCCTAGCTGGGGCCAAGCAGCTCTGGGCACCCTCTCCCGCACCTCCCAGCATCCAAGCAGACTGCACTAGTCACCTATTAGAAAAACAATAGTCCACCAGTGCAGCCTAGCTCAGGCTGTGACCTCTCCCTGGTCCCGGCTGGAAGACACCATTTCCATTGACAGTGCTTCTCAGCAGGGACCAGCCAGCGCCTCTTCCTGCTTCCAGCAAGTTGCTGGGGATGGCATGTGTCCAAGAATCCACCGGGAGCCCATCGCTGCTGTGCCCGCAGCTGTGCAAACGTGGCTACAGGTGAGGATACGTATTTATAAAGACTTTGCCCTGTATTCTCTCCAGTGTCTTTGAGAAAACGTCTCCGTGATTTCAGTTTTATGATTTAGTGCTGAGCCTGATTAGTCTCAGCTTGGTGCCGGGCATCGTGATGATTTTTTTTTTTCATTCTGTTGTACTTCTCGTATATTTTATTGATGTTTAGCACCAATTATTTTTCTTTGCTTTCTTGACCCGCGAGTCTTAATGCTGATTTCCATGGCAACATTGAGAGCATGCCTAGGTTGACAATGACACAGTAACTCATTTTACAGGGATTCCCACAACAGAAACGAGCTGACATAGCCTGAGTAATTCTTGAAGAGCATGACTGATTCCTTTTATCAGTTACTACAGAATCAGCCTGTAACATGTCAGCCGTCTTTAGGAAGATGAATCAAAAATTCTGTTTCATCAAGGCATCCCTGTATGTTATGATTATAATTCGTTCAAGAGGACTACACCAGGGCTTACTTTATGAAGGCATAAGGTGATTCTGCCCTAGACCAAGGTGATTCTTGGTCAAAACACTCAAGATCTAAACTCCTCTCTTAATCTCTGGCAACAAATCTGGCCATCTTCTGGACAGTGCACCTGGAAAATGTTTAGCGGGCTTTCGAAGACTGATCAGTTACTTGCTCTGAGGCAGAATTCTCAGGGTTTCTTCCCTTGCATCATCCCTCCTTTCTTTATCCCTCCTAGAACCTTCTGAACCCAATCAAATTATTTCCAAATGGATGTAGCCGGAGACCGTGTCTCATCGGGACCCCTCCTGTTGGCCGTGCTATCCTTTCTTGGCTCCCTTCACTCCTTTTTCCCCATCACTATTCCCAGACAAAGCCTTATATTTTGGACCCGTCCACCAGCCAGATTCTTCCCTTCAAATGCCACCTTCTTTCTGAATTCAATATATATACAGAAATGAGATAACTGATGCCCTACTCATGGGTATCCGGAATAGAACCCTATAGGTATGGAGAGTGCCCGGGATGGGACCCCTGGAGCTGTACTGGGTTCTTCAGGATCAGTGCAGCTGCCCAGGGATGGAGGAGACGATGAGAGCTGATGTATGGGAAAACGCTCCAGTCAGATCCAATGCTAGCTTTGCGCCCTGCTCCCCCTTCTCATGGCTTAGGATGTTACTAAACTTCACCCCAGCCCTCACCTCCAGCCTGGACCAGTGTCTTCTAGCATTCTCCAAGTTGTCTGGAGACTGCCTTTTCCCCCTTGCCCTGCTCATACCCGGCTCTGGGCTCTTCTGGAACAGACTGGAAAGATTTATGCTCAGAGCCATCCATCGGCAGTGCTTGGCCAGCGTGGGTCCTGCCCTCTGCCCACTGGCAGGAAGGCCTCCTGCTGGAAGCAGAGCAGGTGCCCATAGGCCCCACTCCCAGATTTCTGCAGACTTTCATGCACCCCACTTCTTGACACAGGGAACCGGTTTGTTACGGAAATGTGCTGTGTGTAAGGGCAACCACTCTGTGCCACTCTGAGCCTGGCGAGGCTCTGCCAAGTGCTCTTCATGGGCAAACCCTGGGAGGCAAGTTAAGTATCACCCCCACTTTGCAGAGGGGGAAACACTGGCTCAGGAGGGTTAACTGACTTGCCCAAATCAACAGAATTTATGACAGAGCCAGGATTCAAACCCAGCGGTCATTGGCCCTTACACACCAGGGATGGATAGGGCCTCTGTGAATCATCTTTGCTCCCACAGGAGAGCAGGAAAGCTTCTGGATCCAATGCTCCTGGTCCAAACCCAGCATCACTGTTTGCTGTGTGAACACAGGCATGCTTTCCCAACACCCTGATTCTCCACATGTTCACCCAATAAAGTGCAGGTAGCACAGATGGAAAGAAAACATGGATACCGAGGGCCAGGCATGTAAAAGGCACTCAGCTGACGGTAGCTGCCTTCCCCACACAAACTGTCCATTGTGTTCAGCAGAGGGCGGTCCCGCTTTATTATCTTAACAGTACACAGCAACGGACCCATTAAACCAATTTCGGGGGCAGGAGCCAGACACACCAGATTAAAGGAAAGGGCTCCTCCTGTACACAGAGCAGCCTGTTTTCTTGCAAAAACATGGAAGAGGCAGAGTAGAGAGGAAAATGAACGCTGAGAGCTGACCCATCCTGAGAATCGGCCTCAACCTTAATACAGCCTAGCTGCTGAGAACACAGGTGTGAATTCTGGGTGAAGAGTAACCTCCTTATGGATATGAGTTAGTAACATTAAATAAATAGATGGGCTCTGGCCAAGTACAGGGAGGTTTTTTTGTTGTTTTTAGGATTTCCATTGTTAATTCCCTGATTTCTGCAAACCCTTCTAACCCATCTCAAAGGATCAAGCTGATGAAGGCATTATAATTAGAACTAGGAGCCCACTCCCGCAGGGGTGGGAAGAGAGCCTTCCCGGGGTCTTTTCTTTAAATTCTCCAAACATTTTATGCTCTTACCAAGCTTCTTTCCTTTACAGAAGAGAGTGAGACTTAGACCGTAACTCATAAATTATATGGCATTAAGTAGAAACAGGAGAGAGGAGGGAGGGGCGAGGAGGGAAATGGCAACAGCTATTTTAGGAATACGATTAGGTGTCTGGTCCTGGGGGAACATCAGAGCCCATGCACAGGCCTCCCGTTCCCTCCAAACACGTTCCCCAGCTCCTTCACTGCTGCCCTCGGAACCTGTGCTGGAACGGTTGCTTGAGGGCCTCAGACCTCTGACCCTTTTAAGGCAAGAGAACACAAGGGCGATAGGGAACCCACTCTTGCCGACCGTGTAATAACAAGCGTCTGGGAGTGGGAGGGCCACGGAGGTCCTGACTACAAGCACAATAAGCTCCAGGAAGTGGAAAGCTAAGGCATTCAAGTCTGAGAACTAACAAAATATGAATGTTCACATAGCTCAATCACCAGGGGACTCGGCAGGAAACAGAACACAAGTGAACAACAGGCTGAAAATATCTAGCTTGAGCCTTTCAGAGCATGTGCTGCCTTTGCTCTTGACCTCGTCCACAGGAGGTCGCAAACTGGGGTGGGTGGTTCTGCCACCCAGGGCCTTTGGCAGCGTATGAAGACCGTGCTGGTTGTCACAACTTGGGCTGTGCTACTGGGTAGACCTGGAGATGCTGTTGGACATCCTACAAGCCAAAGGACGGCCCCGACAATGAAGAAGGGTCTGGCCTATAATGTCAGTAGTCAAGGTTGAGAGACAGTTCTAGATGAAGAAGAGTCCTTGGGTGCTGGTTCTTAGTCGGGCACCTGGTTCATTTCCCATCCAACACGGCACCGTTAATGCCGAGAATCTGTTTGGGGAGCAGCTGAGGGAATCCCAGACTTCAGCTGGAGGCCACAGGAAACTCTTCCAAATTTATTATTTCCTGTGGTCTGGAGAGGAGAACTCATCCCATTTGCCTTAGATCCCTTCCCGATAAGTAAGGAAAAGAATAGCTCTCCATGCGGTCTCAGAAGAAAAATGGCAAACTATAATTTATCTCATCAGCAGAAGTCATTTAAAGGAAACAAGTACCAGGAAATGATAAAACAAAATCTAAACAGAAAAGAACATCTGTACGTCGTCGCTAACCACACCATCTCAAACCTGAAAAAAACAAACAATCCATGTCAAAAATGGAGGGAGAACTTGTAGCAACGATGAGATGTTGCCACAAGGCAGAGCTCCATAGCATCTAGGGTGTGATCTGGGATAAGGAACTGAGGAGTCGGGTCACTGAATATGAAATCAGACCCGAGAAAGAGGCTGTAATCTGGGAGCTATATTGAGACGGGCAAGACCTCAGAATCACTGCCCCAGGCCATCCTGCTGTCTCCAAAGCTAAACCAAGAAGGCAACATCCCAAGCAGTGGATGGCCACTAATTAGTAGTTATTTCCTTACCTATAATGTGACTTCACATCAAAGCATTTAAAGTGCATGAGCCAAGGCAGGAGAAAATGAGATGGAAATAAAATACTTCCAAGAGCTCTTTCTGTAGAAATAGTTTTAAAAGAGCTATCGAAGGGTAACTAAGAATAAAAACTGTAATGCAGTGCCAGGACCATTCAGTAGGGAAGGGCAGGCAGTCTTTTCAACAAATGGTGCTGGGAAAACTGGCTATCCACAATCAAAAGAACGAATTTGGAGCCTTAGCTTGCGCCATAAACAAAAATTAGCTTAAAAGCGGATCAAAGACCTAAATGCAAGCATTAAAATTGTAAAACGCTTAGAAGAAAACAAAGGGGAAAACCTTTGTGATGTCATTTGACAATGGGTTGTTTGATATGACACCGAAAGCACAGGCAACCAAAGAAGAAAATAGATAAATTGGACTACGTCAAAATTAAAAACCTTTGTGCATCAAAGGACACAATCGACAGAGAAAAAAAAAAAAATTCATGGAATGGGAGAAGATACCTGCAAATCATTTTTCTGGTAAGGGGGTCTGCTGTGGATTGAACAATGTCCCCCACACCCCTATATTCATATGCTGAAATCCTAGCCCCCAATGTTATTGTATGTGGAGACAGGGCCTTTAGGAGACAAAATTAAATGAGGTCATAAATGAGGGCGGGATCCTAATTTGACAGGATTGGTGGCCTTGGAATCAAAGAGAGATCTTAGGAGGACCAAGTGAGAAGGCAGCCATCTATGAGCCCGGAAAGAGCCCTCAGAAAGAAATCAATCAGCCAGCGCCCTGGTCTTGGACTTCCCAGCCCCCAGAACTGTGAGAAATAAACATCTGTTGTTTAAGCCGCTGAGTCTCTGCTTTTGGTTATGGCAGCCTGAGCAGACGAAGAAAGGGTTAATACCCAGGATGTATAAAGAACTCCCAACAACTCAAAGAAAGCAAACATGATTTGAAATGGACGAAGAACTTGAATAGACATTTCTCCAAAGAAGATACACACATGGGCAGCAAGGACATGAAAAGGGGCTCCACAGGACTAATCGTTAGGGAACTGGAAATGACAACCACAATGAGATACGCACATCCAACCCACCAGGATGGCTATTCTGCACAGCAACAACAACCACAACAAAAAGACAAGTGTTGGTGAGGATGTAGAGAAACTGGAATGCTGGTGTACTATTGCTGCAAATATAAAATGGTGCACCCACTCTGGAAAACAGTATGGGAGTTCCTCAAAAAAAAAAAAAACCTTCCGGGCGCCTGGGTGGCTCAGTGTGTTAAGCCGCTGCCTTTGGCTCAGGTCATGATCTCAGGGTCCTGGGATCTCAGGTCCTCTGCTCAGCAGGGAGCCTGCTTCCCTTCCTCTCTCTCTGCCTGCCTCTGCCTACTTGTGATCTCTCTCTGTCAAATAAATAAATAAAATCTTTAAAAAAAAAAAAAACCCTCCAAAATAGGGTTATCACAGGTGGTAAGCCCACTTCTAGATATATGCCCAAATAATGGAAAGCAGAATCTCAAAAATATACTTTCCCTCTACGGTCTTAGCAGCATTAGTCACCACAGCCAAAGAGAGAAGTAACCCAAGCATCTACTGATGGATGAACGAATAAACAAAATGTGGCATATGCATCCAGTGGGACAGGAGTCAGCCCTAAAAAGAAAGGAAATGAGATACGTGCCACGACACGGATGAACCCTGAGGACGTGATGCTAAGTGAAACGAACCAGCTAGAAAAAAACAAATTCCATACGTGGGATTCCGCTTCTATAAAATAGTCAAGTTTGTTGAGACAGAAAGTAAAATGGTGGTTGCCAGAGGCTGGGGGGAGGGTGGCATGGAGGTTACTGTCTCATAGGTCTAGAATTCCAGTTTTATAAGGGGACTACAGATCTGTGGTGGAATGGTGCACACCATTACAAGTGTACTTAATGCCATGGAATTGTCCGCTTAAAAATGGTTGCAATGGTAAATTTCATATTATGTGTGTTTTACCACCATTTTTAATTTTTTTTTAATTTTTTAAATTTTTAAGAAGATTTTATTTATTTATTTGACAGACAGAGATCACAAGTAGGCAGAGAGGCAGGCAGAGAGAGGGGGGTGGGGACCAGGCTCCCTGCCAAGCAGAGAGCCTGATTTGGGGCTTGATCCCAGGACTCTGGGATCATGATCTGAGCCGAAGGCAGAGGCTTTAACCCACTGAGCCACCCAGATGCCCCATTTACCACCATTTTTTTAAAATGTGGTAAGAAAACAGACAATAAGAGTGTAGGAGGAAACTGGAGACTTTCCAATCCCTTTAGGTGGAAGCTTCATGGGCCATGGCATTTATTTGGTCCCAGGTTCTGGGCCCTGGCTGGGACACCAGCTGGGACGATGAGGAGGGCTCAGAAAAGAACTGTTTTCAAGGCTGTGGGCAGGCTTTGGTGGAGCAACAAGAGGAGGTTAGGACCGTTATCACCCCGAGGCCTGCAGGACTCAAGGGAGGAAGTAGATGAGACCCAGGGAGACTGAAAGACAGAAACTGTGGCCTTCAGTAGAGAAATGCAACCAAGTGATGGAGACTCGTTGAGGAGGGGGCTGGGGGAAGAAGTGCCTCCTGTTCATCCTTTAGCGCTCTCTCCAGTCTGCAGCTCTCTGCTCTCATTGGAGGAGAGAGACCCAGACGAGATGTGTGGGGCCAACAGAGGAAGCTCAGGACACCGGTTGTGCCCCCTTGGCCTGGCCAACTTCAATGCTGCCTTCTGAAGTGAGGTCAATTATCTCTCCTCTAGAAACTTCTCCCAGTCCAGGGGGCCTCACCAGGGCTCTGAGACTTGTCTGCTGACTTACCTGCTACGAGGCTGGCCTGTGAGCCCTTCCCAGGGGACAACCTCCTTGCCTTTGCCCAAGCATGGCCAAGCTGCAGCACAGTGTTACAGCATAGACCCTGACTAGCCGGCTCTCCCCCCACCCCCCGCCGACTTCCCCTTTTTATTATCAGCACAAACTTTGGCTTGCTCTCCCTGACCCAAAACCTCAGTGACATTGTGGGCTCTTCCCTGGGGCTCGTGTTTCTCTAGCCGGCAGCTGCCCAGGCTGGGAGATGGGATTCCTGCCCCATTTCCTGAGAGAAGCCTGCCTTTTTCTTCAACGCAGACTTCCCTAGGGAAAGTTCCTCGTCCCTGGATTCCTGACAGACTTCCCAAAGTTCTGCTGGGATCATCACTTCCTGCTCAAAACCCTTCGTCTTAACTTATTTTTAAGCTAACATTTATCAACACCGACTATGTGCCAGGCATGACATTCAGCTATCGCTAGAGATGACTTTCTCTAGTGCTGATGGCCCCGTGGCAGCTGTTGTCACCCACGCTGTACAGTCGGTGACAAGTGAGGCCGTGAAGTCTGCTAACTTCCCCAGTGTGGACCCAGGCAGTGCCCCTTCTGGCTGGGCACTCAGTCCTGGGTTCATGGCTCCTCCTTCTTCCAATTTAAGGGACAACCCAACAGGGCTTGGCCAAGCCCCCTTCCACTTACCCTGATCTTCTCCACTTGGCCAGAGGGCTCATGGTTCTCATCCACTTGGCCAGAGGGTTCATGGTTCTTATCTTGGGGCATTCACCTCGAGACCTCCCTCTATGAATGTTCGATCCCCTTTCTAAACTTCCAGAAAACTCTGCGGCTCCCTTTCAGCACTTCCATATCCTGTCCATGATCTGCTCCCACCTGAGCCATCCTGGTCTCTCACCTGGAGGCTTCAACAGTACCCCCCCACCCAGGCTCTTGGCCACCAGGCCTGGCCCACCTCAGTCACGAAGCTCTGACCTGCTCCGACCCACAGATGGCTTCCAGCTCCTTGAACGTGACCAGGGAGTTCCCAACAAAGAACTCTGAACTCTCTGCTCCCTCCACTTGGCTGGTTTTCCCAACTCTTCACATGGTGGGCTCCCTTCCACTCAGTTGGTCTGTGCTCAAGAGCACTGCCTCTTAGGAGGTTTTCGTTCCATTCTCTTGAGTAGCTCTCCCACTACATGCCACACCCCTCCCCACCCCATCCATTTCTTCCGAGCCTTCCTCACCAAACTAGGACTGTCACAGTCATTGATCATCTGCCTTCCTCTGCCACTATGGAAGCTCAGTGCCAAGGTGGTTTTACCATCCTTGTTCATCACGGGGTCTGCAGCCTTTACACTGGGGGGCATGTAGCTGGTGCTCAATAAACACTCACTAAAGGATACTTAGCTTCTGACTTTCACTGAAGAAATAGGTGCTGGCATCTCCCTGCCTGTCCCTCATTGGGTAGCACAAGGCCTAGCAAATGGGTATCATTCACTGAGTACATGCTGAATTAATGGGCAAATACAAGACAGAATTATAAAGCAATGACATGCTTTTTCCATATACACGAGTTTTTAAACTGGTGGGAAAGAAATCCAATCCCAAAATTGCTTTCAGGTTGAGAACCCCACTGACACGGCTATAATGCCTCCTAGCATCATTACCTTGAAAATATTATTCACGTTGATGTGTAAGCATGAGCATTATAAAAATTCATCTCAATCACTTAGAACATGCTGGAGAAATAATTCCTAAAATTATTCAATACCAAATCTCTAAAATCACCTATCCCGTCATCTCATTTCCTGGACTTATTCCTGAAAGTTAGCCTTTTAAAATTTTTGGTATGCATCCTAGTTTTACAGTAATAGAGAAACAATCCTTTCCATTTTTATGGTTTAAGATTTCAGATGTCTTAACTGAAACATAAAAATAAATGAAATTATATTAGATGCCTTAGTGGTAGCCGGAGGTAACCACAGACTTAGGGACCCAATCATTTAAAGGATCAAGTCTAGGTATCTCGTCTCTTACCCAACCTCTTTTTGTATCTTTGTTCCTGAGTGGGGCCCCTAAGGCAGGTGGGACAAGGGGTAAGGCCCCCGTGATGTCAGGGACACAGCTCCCAAGGCAACAGGCAGGCCAGCTCTGACTCATTCTGTTCTACTTCCTCTAGGAACAATGCAAGGACCTCAGGGCACACTGCCCCACCCACCCAGCAGAATCCTGTGCCCTCCACCAACACACCTCAGTGCACCTGCCCTACCATGACCCGGGAGGGGGGAGGGCACCAAGCCACTACATATATTACAAATGCGACTCAACAAGAGAAACCACAGAGGGTCGTCTCATGTGTCCCCTTGCTAAGAAAGTGGCTTACCCATCCAAGAGTTGTGGTAGAGGCATCCCACCCACACCCCACTTCTGATTCAGAGGCAAGAGCACTCGGGGCAGTAGTTCCTCCTCCACATCACCGTCCCCCATGGTGGGAGCAAGCTCTCCAGCCAGCGAGGTGGTGAGTGAGGCAACAGGACTTCCTCAAGGGGTTCGTTCCCCCTTCAGGGCTTTAATCGTGACCACTGAATTTCTCTTCCTCTT
This sequence comes from Mustela nivalis, assembly GCF_964662115.1. Lineage (NCBI taxonomy): Eukaryota > Metazoa > Chordata > Mammalia > Carnivora > Mustelidae > Mustela > Mustela nivalis. The sequence continues at coordinate 11,290,165 of NC_139036.1, forward strand.
GGAAGTTGTATGCTCGGGTCTCCTCATTTCTCTCCACTCATCTGCATCTCTCGTCGGAGACGGGGTGCCCACAGGAGACCAAGGGAGGGGAGTCTCCTGATGAGGGCCCAAGCCACCGTGTGTGTTTGTGTTTGGCAGGGAGACAACTGAGCCAAAAACCAAAGTAAATTTTGAACTTGGCCAAGTAAAGACTATATATAGAGGGGGAAAATAAGACTGGATCTCGTTTCTCGCTCAACGATGGTGGTCTTCTCCTCTGACGTGGACAGAGTCTTCATGGCTGCTGACAGACCCAAAAAGGACACCCAACAGGTAGAAGTGCATCTTCTAGGATGATGACTTTATTCTGAGAAGGTAGCCCTATGTCATGAGAGCTTACAGAGTTCAGAAGAGCAAGGTCTCCACTGGACCCCAACCACGCAGAAGGCTGGGGCCCAGCAGGGGTGGTTTGTCAGGAGGCCGGTGAGGGAGGGCCCCCTGGCAGTCCCTGACACCCCTCTAGGGATGAGGGATGAGGGAGACAGGCAGGAATTGGACCATTAAAGCAACACGGAAATTCTGAGGTTTGCCACTGTATGGAGTATTTGGGGGACGTAGTGAATTCTTGGCTGTCTGGTACCTCCCAACTACAAAAAAACCCAAAAAACAAAAAACCCATGGTGGTGGCAGGGACCAGTGGTAGTAGCAGAGGGGTAACAGTGTGGCCCCAGGAGCTGTGGCAAGGTACCCATAGCATGGCAGGCAGTAAGGGAGGTCTTGCAGGCAGCCGGCATCCCGGGGAAAGTGCGCTGGCCCTGGGGTGGAGGAGGGAGAAGGGAGAGGCTGGGCAGCAGCTGAACCTCATAGAAGTCTGGGTGCCCTCCTGGGGGCCACTGGCAAGAAATGAGGGAAAGACAGAAATTTTCTGGAGCTTGCACAGGTTCCAAAGGGGCAAGGAGCTAACTCTTGCCTGCACTGTCACCCCAGTTACCCCCGAGTCCTGGTGGACACCCTCTCTGAGTAACAGGCAGAGTCTGTCCCTTCGCAGAGGCTCTGCGAGGCTGTCACTCAGCTGGATTTCCTTATTGTTACTGGATTAAGTTAAATCACTGAATGCAGCTGATTGCTTGCTTTCGCATTCCTGAAATACTCTTTTCGAACCCACGGGCTTCAGCTATCTTCCCATAGTGCCAGCTGGCTAATGAAAGCCACTGCTGTGCTTTGAAGGGTTAATTTATTCAGGCCTGGAAAATGCTCTCTTTTTCCCCAGCACGACATGCTTCTGGTATTGTGTTTGAAATAAGTACAATGGCCGTGAATATGAGGGATCATGCTGCCGCCTGCTCCTGGGATCACCCTGTCATTACGTGTCCCTTGCGCGAGTCCCAGGAGGAAATCTACGCGGAGCATCACCGCAGCCAAGGCCCCCGGCTCTGTCCCTAGGGTGAGAGCTGGAGACAGTTAAGGGAGGTCACCACAGCTGCCCCTGAAGGAACGGCTTTGTGCTACAGTTGTGTCTGAGTGACGTTCAGGGAAGAAAGACCATCCCCGTCCCTCAAAAAGCATAGCATGAGCCAAATGGTAACGTCGCCCCCCGCCTTCTCTTTGTTTCAGAGTAAGGCACAGTTCGTGCTCTGCCCACTCCGTGCTCTGCCCACTCCTTCGAGGTGCCTAGTGCTCAGACCCAGAGTGGCGATGGCTGCTGGCTATGGATCGTCTGTTCTCCAGGCCTCCCCAAGGCCACTCCACGCCCAGACCAGTGGGCTGCCTGCCCCAGATCCCACTCTCAGCCCAACTCTGACAGTCCTTGTAAAACCCAGCTTCCGGCCCCTTGTCCAGCAAATAGTCCTGCTTCCCCAGCACAATGAGTGTCCACAGCACCCCTTATGTGAGCTTCACATTCTGTTGACTTTCTCCCCCATGCCCAGCTCCCCAGCCTAGATGACACTCGAGCAAAAGACTCTTTCTTACGCCTCTGTGATCCCCTGGTTCTGGGCCCAGGGTTTGGCCCATAATAACTGCTGGTTAAAGATGAACCATGACCTAAATATGAAACCCAAGCAGAACTAGAAAAGTACTAGAGGAAAAGAGGAGAGAATCTTTGTGATGTTATGTTCAGCAAAGATTTCCTAGATACAACACTAAAAGCATGATCCATAAGATAAATGAAAAAAAAAAAAAAAACCTGATAAGTTAGACTTCACCACAATTTAAAACTTCACCTCTTCCAAAGACATTATCAAGAAAATGAAAAGACGAGCCACAGATTAGAAGAAAAGCATCTGCAGAACACACACACACACACACACACACACACAAAATGAAGGACTTGATTCCTGAATTTATGAAAAACTTGCCCAACTCAACAGTAACAAAACACAGAACTCAACAAAAACATGGGCAAAGATTTCAACATTTTACCAAAGAAGCTATTTTTGGAATGGGAAAAGAGCACATGAAAAGATGCTCAACACCATTAGTCATTAAGTAAATGCAAAATGAAACCACAAGGAGATACTACTACACACCTAGAAGAATGGCTAGAAAGTAAATAATGCAATAAAAACTGTATCAAGTGCTAGCAAGGATTTGGAGCAACTGGAACTCTCATTCATTGCTGGCAGAAATGCAAAATGGTACAGATTCTTTGCAAAACAGTGTAGTCATTTCTTATAAAATTAAATCTGCACTTAGACAATTTAGTGGTCCCACTCCTCAGCATTTATCTAAGAGAAATAAAGACTTGTGTTCACACAAACATTTGTAATATGAATGTTCAAAATGGCCTGGTTCGGGCGCCTGGGTGGCTCAGTGGTTTAAGCCTCTGCCTTCAGCTCAGGTCATGATCTCAGGGTCCTGGGATCGAGCCCCACATCGGGCTCTCTGCTCAGCAGGGAGCCTGCTTCCCTCCCTCTCTCTCTGCCTGCCTCTCTGCCTACTTGTGATCTCTCTCTGTCTATCAAATAAGTCAATAAAAAAAATCTTAAAAAAAATGGCCTGGTTCATAATAGTGAGAATTTGAAATAACCTGCCTGTCCTTCAGTGGTGAGTGGATAAGCTGTGGTATGTCCATGTACTGAATGACATGCACAAAGAAAAAAAAAAAAAAAGAAGAATTATAAATTCATTATGCTAAGTGAAATAAGCCAAGCTTAAAAGGTTACTACTGTATGATTCCATTTATGTGACATTCTGGAAAAGGCATCTCTACAGGGATAGAAAACAGAGCAGTGGTTATCATGGCCTGAGAACTCACACTATATCCTCTTCAGGGGGCTGTTCATCTACATTCTTTTTTTTTTTTTTAGGATTTTATTTATTTATTTGACAGACAGAGATCACAAGTAGGCAGAGAGGCAGGCAGAGAGAGAGAGAAAGGGAAGCAGGCTCCCTGTGGAGCAGAGAGCCCGATGCGGGGCTCGATCCCAGGACGCTGACATCACGACCTGAGCCGAAGGCAGCGGCTTAACCCACTGAGCCACCCAGGCGCCCCCATCTACATTCTTTATTACACCTTTCATAAGGAACTGGTAAAAGTCCATAAATGTTTTTCTGAGTTCTGTGAGCCACTCTAGCAAATTAACTGAACCTGAGGAGGGGGTTGTGGGAACCTCCAAGCTGGACTTGTGATTGGCCTGAACTGGGAGTGAGGGAGGGATGGGGGCAGACTTCTGGGACTGAGGTCTTAACCTGCACGATGTGATGCTATCTCCAGGAAAAGAGTATCAGAATTAATTGTTCAGTGTTTTAGAAAGCACACATCAGAGGGGCTGACGATAAAGCAGTAGAAGGAAATTTTGAGGGTGAGAGAAGGGTTGTAAGTCCTGATTGTGGCAGTGGCTACACGTGTATTTGTTAAAGCTCAAGTGAGCTGAATGAATGTAATCTAAGGCTCCCCTTGTGCTGGGCCATGCCTACCTTGCCAACCTTATGCTATCCAAGCTCCAGTCAAGGTGGCTTTCCAGGCTCCCAGCAGCATGCACCTTGCCCACCTCCCAGCCTTTCTTCTTGTTTTCTTCCTGTTCCCTCTGCCAGGTCTGCTTTTCCTACCCTCAACCCCCTTAGGCACAAATCTTACCCATCCTTCAAGACCCAGATCAGATGTTACCTTTTCCTGTAACCATATTTGACAACTGCCTCCTGACACGCACAAAAAGATGGAAATTATTTCATGTACCTCTAAATTCCAAGCACTTTATGTGTGTGCCTCTTACATTATCAATGATGTTTATGTATGATCGTGTGTGTCAATATCACTTATCTCTAACTAATTTTAAGTGCCAAGTTTGAATCGCTTTTGCAATTATGCACGGTGTCTAGATTGATGCCTTTTGGTGAATTAGTGAAAAAAATCAATGGCGAGGGTGACCTGTGGCAGGTAAAGTTGATGTGATCAACACCCAGGAAGGATAATATCCAGAATAATACCCAGGCCTCTCAGTGATGAGCCAACAGGACTGGTGAGATTATAACTCCATGGGTACTATTTGCACAAGAGTCACAAGGCTGATCAAAATTACCTTCAAGGCTGGTTAAAAGCACACATGCATGGGGTCCTGACTCAACCCACCAAAGTTGAGTCCTGCTTATCAATTTTTAATGAGCTCCCAGTGTGACTCTGATCAGTCAAGCCTGGAACTTAACCTTCCTAAATGGTCAGAAGGCCAAAGACTCACCTACAGGTGGATGATTAAAAAATGCAGCTCTTGAAGATCTGGTCCCATAAACATAGAGGTACCACTGCCACACACACACACACACACAGGTGTGAAGAGATCATCAAACTAATACATCCCATACCTATCAATAAAAAGGAATGAATGACACACACACAGAACGACGAGGAGGAATCTCAAAAGCATTGTCTTGAATCAAAGAACTGGACACCAAGCACTACATAGTGTGTGGTTCCACGGATGTGAAATGCTAGAAACACCGAAAATAACGTAGGGTGATAGAAAGCTGGTCGGCGTTTGCTGGGTGCCACGGGGTTGGGGTGGGGCTGGAACCTGGACTTCCTGTAAAGGGCCACAAAGGGAATTTTGCAAGTGACGGGAAGGCTCCATATCTTTTTTTTTTTTTTTTTTGGTAAATATATTTTATGAGTGCTTCTTTTATATATATATATTTTATGTATTCATTTAACAGAGAGAGAGAGGTCACAAGCAGGCAGAGAGAAAGGCAGAGAGAGAGGGGGAAGCAGGCTTCCCACCGAGCGGAGAGCCCGATGCGGGGCTTGATCCCAGGACCCTTAGATCACGACCCGAGCCAGAGGCAGAGGCTTAACCCACTGAGCCATCCAGGTGCCCTGAAGGCTCCATATCTTGATTGTAGTGGCGGTCCCATGGGTGTGCTCATTTAGCCCAAATCATCAAATCGCACATTCAAAACGGGATCATTCGCCGAGACTCAGAACCTAGGGACCCAGTGATGGCCCTCTCACTGTCCTTGGTCAGTCACCAAGTTCTGCCCCTCAGATTGCCAAAGCTCTCCAGGATCTTCTCCTGCCTCTTAGTTCCACACTTTGCATCTTCATGGGGATCGGAGGAATTACTCCTGGTTTCCCTACCTAGAGTCAGGCCACCGTCTGCTACCACGATGCTAGCAGGCTTTCTAAACCACAGCCTGCTCAAGTCCCTCTCCTTCCACCACCACCCCTTTCAGGAGAGAGCCCCAGTGCCACATGCCAGGCTTCCTGCACCCCCGTGCCCACCCCCGGCCCCATCTCGCCCACTCTCTCGCATGCCCACTGCAGACACCTGCTCCCACAATGGATGGCTTGCAGCTCCTTGGAAGCACCACGGCCCCCTGCAACTCCCAGCCTTCCCACGCACCCTCCTTTCCGGGTGCAACACTCACCCCACTCCCTCAGCCTCTTAACTCCCATTTACCATGCTGGGCTCAGCGGAAGCGTCCCCTGACCTAGTAAGAACAGGGAAAATGAAAGGGCTACGAATGCTTGAGGACAAAGTGGTATTGGAGCCAGACTCTTGTTAAGAACTAAATGTGCCTCCCCCAATCCTGTGTTGAAGTCCTCACCCCCAGGACCTCACCCTGACTGTATCTGGAGACAGGACCTGTGAAGTGGTGACTGAGGCAAAAGGAGGTCACTGGGGTGAGCCCTCCGGCCAGAGAGTGGTATCCTTTCAAGAGGAGAAAACTGGGACACAGACACACACCGAGGGAAGACCGCATGAGGACACAGGGCAAACATGGCCATCCACAAGCCAAGGAGAGAGGCCTCAGAAGGAACCAACATGGCCGCCACTTATATCTCAGGCTTCTGGCCTCCAGAACTATGAGGAAATTAACCTCTGTGTTAAAGCCCCCGACTCTGGGACCCTCTGTGGCAGAAAGAGCATTCCAGGGACAAACAGAGCCAAAGGCAGGAAGGAGGACACAATCACGGGGTTGATGTTCTAGAGTGGTTTGGTTTGGCTGCAGGGGATAAGTGGGGTGGCAAGTAGAGCAAAACAGCCCTGGAAATAGGGTTGGCAGCAGACTGTGGAGGTCCCAAAAGCCAGGTTAAGGGGTGTAGCCTTTCCTCTGTAGCCCAGTGTGCCTCTTCCGTGTGTGACGGGGTCCGTGCCTGAAGGAGACAACGGGTGGCGGGACCACGCATTCCTGAGGCGGTCCCTGTGGGGTTGGAAGCCAAGACCATTGTGTGTCCCAACTGGAGCACGTGAGCCACGGGGCCGCTGTGGTGGCTTTTGGGGACAGCAACCATTTGTTAATTTTTAAGTTCTATTTGTATTTTAACACATGAAACTCGGGACTGAACTGTGGCTCTTTCGTGGAAAGGGCACTGATCAGAGCAACAAGTAAGGGGATTCTGCCAACTACAATGGCCATATGCATTGGCTGTATGGTCAAGATAGGCCCCAAATCCGCTCAGATCTTCTTCTGACTTTTTTGCTCACCCCTATCTGTAGTGCTCCATTTGAAACAGCGACCATGTCCCATCACTTGTTGCTTAAAGTCCTCCAGTGGGCCCCCATATCCCTTGGAGTCTAATCCACAGCCCCTGCCTGCAGTCCCCACTCCCCCAGCCTTCTCTCCTGCTACTCCCCTTCATTCCCTGCCAGTCACTGCACTGGGAATAGCAAAGTCAGGCCCCAAGGGATAGTGAATTCACTCCTTCACACAGTCAAATAGCTGGGGACTATTTCATTCATCTGTTCCCCTCAGCAAACCCTCTTGGAGCACCTGCTGCCTCTCAGGGAGGCACGCCACACCGGGATGAGCAAACACAGACATAATTCCTGCTCACCGGGAGGTTCATGGTCTAGAGCAGGGGACGACCATATGGCTCCCAAAATAGAAGATCTCCACTGTGAAAGCTACTGTAGAGAGTCACAGTGTGCTCTCAGAGCTTATTGTAGGAGGGGGGGTATGGCCAAGCCAGGGGGGACAGCCTGAGAAGGCTCCACGAGGAAAGATAAGAGGCACTAGCTAGGGGCAAAGGGGCAGAGGACATCCACAGGCAGCAGAAACAGTCAGGCAAGGGAAAGAGATGCCCTGGCAGGAGGTGGGGAGCAAGTGGTGAGGGACCCGAGGGGATGAGAGCAAGCAAGAGCCTCAAGACACCAAGCTGGACAGCAGGGCCTCAAGGAGGGCCTGGTGGTGGCCAAGGAGATCCCTACCCAGGTGCTCAGCAGCCCAAACCTATTCACACAAGCCGCTGAGCACATCCCACTGCAGGCGGGCTCCTTCCAGGCAGCGAGGGCTCTAGGTAGCACTGGGGAAGCCAGGACTCCCGAAACCCTTGAAGCTCATCGGTGAGCCCGAGGACAGGTGCCCCCAGGCAGTGGGTACACTAGCGAGTTCTCCAGCCCCCAGACTCAATGAAGACTTTTATTCACAACCCAGACCATCCCCCTAGGATCTTGACCTATATCTCCTGTAAAAATCCTCCCCAGCAGCTCTGCGGACTCTTTCCAGGGCGAGACGAGTTAGGCTCTCCTCATTAGGAGGTGGCCCCTTGTCGCAGCTCCAGGTGCAAGGAGCTGTCTCGAAGCTCCAAGGGCTGTCTCGAAGGGTGACCCTCTGTCTCCCTGGCTGTCACGTGTCCCCAGCTCACCTCACCCTTGGGAGTATACAATAAATCACTGCTCTCCAGTCTCCTTCTCCCATCTGTTTCTTGCAGCGCCCTTGTCCTGAAATCTACTGGCTAACAAAGTCCTCATAGACAAGAGTCCTTTTCTACTGGCTAAATATCTAAACCTAATACATGCTTCTTCCATGAACGGCATCCCTTTGTGATCAAAGCGACCTTGTTAGCCTTACGGACCAGGTGACAGAGTTCTGCCTTCGTTACCGGTAAATTTTCATTTTAGTTTGTAGAGTTGGCTTTATTTTGTTTTCGCGATTTCTCATTTACTCAAGGGAGTCAACAAGTTTCCTTTTAAAATATGTTAGTGATGTCAGTTTTAGGAAATTTAATAAGTAAGCCATGGCAGTTGGCTATGGCAAAAACGATGAGAAAAGGGAATTTGGAGGACTATAGTCTGAGGAATGGTGGTCCCAGTAAAAGGAGAAAGGAAATGGCAGGAGGAATGGAGAGAAGGAGACAGAATGGGAGAGCTGGAGTGATGGAACCAGCACAGGCTTCCAAACGGCTGGATGTGGGAGGGGGTTGGGGGGGCAGTCCCCACCTGTGTTTTTCTTAGAATAGCCCCCTCTGCTTGCCCCCTCCTGAGCATCCCTCTAAATGGGCTCTCAGCTATTACTCTCCTTATCTGGTAGCTTCCTAGCAACGCTCATGACTGGGGATGAGTAATTGGTTAGTGGGTTTGCTGCTCCCACAGGGCTGGTGCCTTCCCTCTCCTGCTCACCGTTGTCTCCGCAGGGCCGCGTGCACCGCCTGGATGGGACTAGGCGCTAGGTATCTTCTGGGCGAGTAACTAGATGAATGGCGATTATGAAGGTCAGATGAAGCTTTTGAAAATACAGATAAAGGGGAGCGGCTGGGTGGCTCAGTCGGTTAAATGTCCGACTCTTGATTTCGGCTCAGGTTGTGATCTCAGGGTGGTGAGACTGAGCCCCATGTTGGGCTCCATGCTTGGCAGGGGGTCTGCTGGGGATTTTCTCTCTCCCTTTCCCTGTACCCCATCCCCCATGCTCCCCCCAAATAGATAAACCTTTAAAAATAAAATAAAATAAGGAATAAACAGGAACACAGGAAGGGGAGAGGCACAGTGTGTCTGGGGTAGGGTCTATGAGCCACCCAAGTGTGGACCCCCTGCAAACAGCAGGAAAACAGAGAGAGAAGCTGCTTAGAGGTCAGAGCTCAGCAATGAAGCCTCTCAGGTTGAGTTTTCTCAACAAGTTCCTTGCTTCTTTTCCTAAAACATAAGTTAAAACCTGTAAAGAATATGAAAACACTGCCACCCAAATGCTCACGCTTCCTAAAATTTGTCTTGTACTTTCCCAGTTGTAGACCTCTACACCTGGGGTTCTGCTCCCTAAAATTTTCTTGCCTATGGGCGTGGAACGATGCCTGTCTGTCTTCTATCTTACACAAATAATACACAAATACAGACTTACAGAAAAATTCAACAATAGAAATATACAAAGCAAAAGGTGAGAGACCTTGCCCTTAATTCTACTTCCCATAGTAAACAGCTTGATATTATACACCCACTACTTTTTTAAGATGAATTTTTATATACATACAAATTTTAAAAATAGGCAGTTTAAGTTTCTTATTTTTTTGAGAGAACAAGAGCACACATGCAAGTGGTGGGGGGGCAGAGGTGAGGGAGAGAGAATCTTAAGCAAGCTCCGGGCCCAGGGCCAAGCCCGATGATGGGTTTGATCTCACAACCCTGAGATCATGACCTGAGCCGAAATCAAGAGTTGGATTAGTAACTGACCAAGGCACCCAGGTGCCCTGAGAGTTCAGGTTTCTTAATATAAATAATGAAATTTTAAATGTAAATATGATCACACTTGTATATGCTTACTTGAAATTGTACAGAATTGTTCTGAGATACATTAAAGGTTATTTTACATTTTGGTAGATTTTGCAAAATTGCCATACAAAACGCTTTATTAATTCTTGTTCCTTACACTTGTGACTGCCAATGCCCATCTTACATATGTTCTCTTTGACACCGGGTAACCTATTTTCAATTTTTGTCAATCTGTTGCAAGGGCAATATTTCATTAGTATTTGAATTTGCATTTCCATGGTACTTACGGACACTGAACATGATAGAACTTGATATGTTTACTGATCAGCTATATTTCTTCTCCTACGAATTACTTATTTATAAAAATAAATAAAACTTGCCTATTTATAAACTGTCCTTGCCTGGTTTTTCTTTACATATTTGTCTTTTGCTAATTGATTCATGGGAATTCTTTATTTATAATGGGTAGTAATCCTCTGTGGTGTGTGTTTTGCATGTGTATCTTTGTTACTTGCCTATCTTTCAATGTACCAAGTTTCTTAACACATATTGAGTCAAATGTTCTTTCTCCATCTCCCAAGAAAGTGTGAAAGTTTGTCTTAACCCAAATAGAGAAAGAAGGACACATTTGATTCTACATAAGAAAATATATGATCTATATTTCTTAATACATATTATATGAAATACATACTGTACATTTGTGTGCATAAAATACATACATGTATGCATCAAATATTCTCTACACATATGTATATACATCAAATACTGTTTCCAGTGTTTTTTTTTTAAATTTAGCTTTTGTTTCCTCACCCTAACAACCCACATAGTGGACATTATCTATTAATATCCCCATTTTACAAATAATAAAACCAAGGGACACATAAGTTAGGACTTAGCAGCCTGCCTCCTGAGTCCACACTCGTAGTCAGTACTTCATGTTGACTCTACAACAACGTCGTCTGTATATATCACAAAAGCAACAAAAATTAATAAAATGTGGGGTGCCTAGGAGGCTCGATGGGTTAAGCCTCTGCCTTTGGCTCAGGTCATAGTCTCAGGGTCCTGGGATTGAGCCCTGCATCAGGCTCTCTGCTCAACAGGAAGCCTGCTCTCCACCCCCCTTCTCTCTCTGCCTGTCTCTCTGCCTACTTGTGATCTCTCTCTCTGTCAGATAAATAAATAAAATATTTCCAAAAAAGTAATACAATGAGATAATGGCACAGAAACAGCTGCTATAGATCAAACAGATAACACAGAAAAATCTTTTAACAGAAAAGCTGAGGAACTAGAGAACACAAAGATTTCTCATAAATGATGTTGGAAAAACTGTTTGGCATTATTTTAAGTCAGTTTGAGCCCACTTTTCACATCATCCACCCAAATACAAACTAGAAGGAAAAAAAAATCCCTTAAAAGAGGATAACAGGTCTCTAAGGTAAGAAGAATCAAGGGGGAAAAAAGGACAATTTGGACTATGTGAAAATGTTAAATGGTTGCATTTTAAAAAATTCGTTTTGAAAAGGTGACCAGTAGGCTGGGAAAAATAACTGACAAAAGTATGCCAAATAAATCTTATCAAAAAGATATATAAATTAGCAAAAAAAAAAAAACATTAAAATCCTAACAGATGAGCAAAAGAGAAAATATAACTTATAAACCAATGTGAAAAAAAACATTCAACTTAATTATATTAAAAGAAATGCAAAATTACAAAAAGCTTCTGTTTTGTCTATTTTTTTAAAAGATTTTTAGTTATTTATTGGGGGCGCCTGGGTGGCTCAGTGGGTTAAGCCGCTGCCTTCGGCTCAGGTCATGGTCCCAGGGTCCTGGGATCGAGCCCCACATCGGGCTCTCTGCTCAGTGGGGAGCCTGCTTCCCCCCTCTCTCTGCCTGCCTCTCTGTCAACTTGTGATCTCTCTCTCTGTCAAATAAATAAAATCTTTAAAAAAAAAAAAGATTTTTAGTTATTTATTGACAGACAGAGATCACAAGTAGGCAGAGAGGCAGGCAGAGAGAGAGAGAGGGAAGCAGGTTCTCCACTGAGCAGAGTGCCCGATGTGGGGCTCAATCCCAGAACCCTGGGATCATGACCTGGGCCGAAGGCAGAGACTTAACCCACTGAGCCACCCAGGTGCCCCTGTTTTGTCTATTTTTTAAAATGATACTGTCCTTGGTGAAATGGATGAAATCAAAGGGGACCTCACACAGAGTGTTGATAGAGAGTAATTCAGCACTGTTAAAATAAATGTTCATGTCCCTTTTATCTAGTAATCCCATGTCTGAGAATCTACTCTACAGAAATGATCCAGAAACCTGGGGGAAATCATATGGACAATGTTACTGAAGTTTTTTTTTAAAGATTTTATTTTTAAGTAATCTCTGCACTCAACGTGAGGATTGAACTCACAACCCCAGGATCAAGAGTCACATGCTTTACTGACTGAGCCAGCCAGGGGCCCCTGAAATATCGTTTATAATAGGAAGAAAACAAACAGCAAAAAAAGGGAAAACAACCCAATTTTCAAGAACAGGGAATATTAAGTAATTTATGAAACAATCACTGACCAGAACATTATACATTATTAAAAATAATCGTGACACTAATAACTTTTTTTTAAAAAAACCCTACAATATAATATCCAGTTGTACAAGTAGAAAAAAATATAGAAATTTTAAGTTGTTTGAGGGTGTGGAATTGAGTCACTATTTTCCCTAATTTCTAAATTTACTGTGGATTTAGAAAGACCCAAGTCCCAATCCCAGCTGTGCCACTCCAATGAGTTATAAAAACCTTTCTATGCCTCGGTTTCCTTGCCTATAAAGTGAAAACCATAAATACAGCCACTTTGCAGGAATGTTTTGAGAATCAAATGAGATAACTTGAGTGCTGTGCCTATCACCTAACAAAAATGTTATTTTTGTCACATGGCAAAGTGTAAACGTGTTTACGTGGGGGGCGGGGGGACTGAAATGAGGAAGCTACTTCACACATAGTGTCTGTTTCCACTTGAAAGTTTAGTATGGTTAGTTTCGTGCTCTCCCTACTTTTGTGGGTTTCTTCTGCTTAGACAACAATTACTTGTAAACCCACTTGGCGAAGGGAAGATTAAAGGAAGTGAAACATCTACTCTCCACTAGAACCCTGTAAAGAAAGATACATCGTCTGTGGAGCCCAGTAGTAAAGGAACAAAACGGAGCCATATTAGTGAGTCCTGCAGCAGAAACAGGGAATGTGTGTCTTTTTTTTTCCTTTTGCAGTCTAACAAGGTGAGGAAAATCACATTGTTTGAGTAAACTTAAAACATCAACTTCCTTCATTACTGAGCTAAATATTTTGTCCTAATAAGACAGAGGAAAAGGGGAAAAACAAAAACAAATCCAAAAAAACCGAAAAACTTCATTTCCAGAAAAACAGAATGGTGAAGAGACATTTCAAAGTAGCCTGTGCCTTTGGCTGGGGTGAGGACGGGGCTGGGGGGTAAGGGAGGGTTAGTGCAAAATACTGTCTAAACAGAAACCGTATAATAAGTAACTTCCTAGAAAAGCCTCTATCTTTGTCACATCTTTGAAGTTCTGCCATCTAGGCCTCATGAGCACAATGTTTGGCCCAGATATTAAGCTCTGGGACATTATCAGGCCCTCTGCAAGATGGGAGGGCACACTCCACAGTGCTCACCTTCAAGGGCAGAGGGCTCTAGAACTTTTCGGGGGCCTAAGAACCAGTCAAGTGGGTGGTTCTCTGTCCCACACTTGCTGAAAAGAATGCACAGAAGCAGCCCTATTCACTTTGGTTGTGAAAACAGACCTCCATAGCACTAGTAATTAGTACCCACAGGGAGGATTTCTTTTCCCCCAGACTCTATATATTAAAGTCAGCATTAATGATCATTACTGTGCAAGATGAAAAAAGTAACAGGCAGGGGAAAAAAAGACTATTTTTTTCAAGATATCAAGAAGACGAGTTTTAAATTCATTTTTAGCCCCCCAAAAGCATGAATGTAGCATTCAATGATCTAGTCCATGAATCACATACACAAAAATGTATTAATCAGGCCTTAGTCATATCAGGGTTCACTGGGTATGTTAGACATTATACTTAAAGCAGAAGAACCTCTTCCCCCAGAGAGAGCTATTCTTCTAAGATTTTCCATCCCCATCTTAAATAATAACCAACTATGTACTTACTGCAAAGGCTCTGGCTTCTCGTGCCTCCAGGGAGCTGCTGACCTCAATCAGCAAGTCAGCCGCACTATTCTGGGGTTTGGTGCTGGCCGGGGAGGAAAACCACACTCAAGGGGCCCAGGCAGTGAGCATCTGAGCAAAGCTTCACTCAGGAAGCAGGCGGGCTCCAAGGCTTCTGACAGGCTCCCCCCACCCCACCCCTCCCTGCTCCCTCTCCCTCCCACCCTCCCTCCCTCCCTCTCTCTCTCTCTCTCTCTCTCACACACACACACACACACACACACTGCAAAATCACTTCTCTCCTACCGGATCCTGAATACTTAATTTGTACCTCTCTAAAACATAAGGATTTAAAAACATGGGCTGACTAGCATGTTGCTCTTTCAAACCTGAGATATCAAACAGAAGGGGAAAAAAAAAAGAAAAGGAAAAAAAAGCTAGTCTGCCTTCAAAGGTGAGTTTGCCTCGAAGCCTCAGGGCCCCTCACTTGCCATAACCTGTGGGCTGTGGCATGTTCTAGGTGGGATGGGGAAGTCAGGCTAGCTCGGGAAACCTTTCAAAGCAGGCAGTTCTTGTGAGCTGAGTGAAAACATTCTCAGAGATGAAGCACCTAAACCTCCAAGCCTCTGGTTGTTGGCTGAAATTCCCATTTTTTCATTCTAAATATTTTCATACCTAGTTTTGAATTCAGAGAATTCCAGAATTATGCGCACCCTCCTAAAACCTGAGGTCCACGTGTCCGGTTACTTTGGATGGTCTGCACACCCCAGTGATGATGAGCCGTGCCTGTAAAAACAGGGAAGGAATTCATGAAGGTAAACAAGCAACATGGGTCCTATCTGCCCTCCGCAAGAACTGTAGTCATCGGGGCTGAGCTTAGTCACTGCCACGAGGTGGAGGTTTATTGCGATTATACTGGATAATAAGGGTGAGATTTAGCCAAGTATCTCTTACACGGCACGGGGGCTTTACTTAGGAAACAGCATGAGTCTGCAGAGCCTTGGGGACACTGAGTCCCCCCTCATATGCAGACTTTGCCTTTTTTTTTTTTTTTTTAAGATTTTGTTTGTTTATTTGACAGACAGAGATCATAAGGAGGCAGAGAGGCTGGCAGAGAAAGGAGGAAGCAGACTCGCCGCGGAGCAGAGAGCCCGATGCAGGGCTCAATCCCAGGACCCTGGGATCATGACCCGAGCCGAAGGCAGAGGCTTCAATCCACTGAGCCACCCAGGCGCCCCAGACTTTGCCTTTCTAACAACAGATCACTAAGTAAGGGCTTGTGGCCATGCAGTTAAGAGCTGGCCTTCCCCTGTGGGTGCTGTTCTTACAAACGTGGCCCCATGCCACCCGGGCAAACACCTCTGCCTTTGGTGGCCTTCCCTCTTAAAGAAAGCAGGAGACAATGCATGGGACCTGCTCTCACTGGAGAATATACATCTTCCCAGGGCGGAGCAGGGGCAGGGGAATAAGGGGCGCTAACTCACCTGGGTGTCATCTCTCCCCTGCCCTAACCCCACCAACTCGCTTAAGCAAAAGAACAAATTTAGGGCGCCTGGGTGGCTCAGTGGGTTAAAGCCTCTGCCTTCGGCTCAGGTCATGATCCCAGGGTCCTGGGATCGAGTCCCGCATCGGGCTCTCTGCTCAGCAGGGAGCCTGCTTCCCTCTCTCTCCCTCTGCCTGTCTCTCTGCCTACTTGCGATCTCTGTCTTTCAAATAAATAAATAAAATCTTTAAAAAAAAAAAAAAAAGAACAAATTTATTGGCTTGACTAAATGGATAGTGTAAGGATGCATTCGAGACCGGGAGGTTCCAAAGTCATCAGGAACCTGTTTTCATCACCTTTCAGCTCTGTTTCCCCAAGTTCAATGCATTCAAACATGGTGCCTTGGGATGGGAAAGCCTTTTCCGGCAGCATTGCATGATTAGAAGCCTATGGCATTCGAGACCTCAGAAGACAGGTACTCCTCAGAGAAAAACCTCAGAGTGAGACCCTCTCCAGCCCCGTGATAAGGGAGAGGGACCTGGGTGACTGACAGCCCCACTAGTTATAAGAAGAGCAGTTCCCAAAAGCAAAAAAAAATGCTGGACTGGCAAAAAAATACAGGCTAGTGCGCTGGCTTAAGCCTGCCTTTCTTTCTTTCTCTCTTTCTTTTTTAAGATTTTATTTATTTATTTGACAGACAGAGATCACAAGTAGGCAGAGAGATGGTGGGGACAGGCTCCCCACTGAGCAGAGAGCCCGATGTGGGGCTTGATCCCAGGACCCTGGGATCATGAACTAAGCCAAAGGCAGAGGCTTAACCCACTGAGGTACCCAGACACCTCTGGCTTAAGGCTTTCATGTGACTGCATCTTACCAATCAGACCGTAAATCTATTACCAGAAGGACATACACAAAGTGTTCAGGGTGACTATTGTGTGTCATTTCTTTTTTAAATTCACACTGTATTTTCTAGATTTTCTAAAAATTAATAACAAATTACTAAATTGTATAATAACACAATACATCTAAATAAGTTACTGTATGCTAAACAAGTTCTGCTTATGAGTGAAAATATGTATAGAATATCTATGAATAAATCTGGTAAGAAAATTGCAATCACACCCCCACCCCCAAATCGATAACATTTTACTGAGTAACAGAATAGAGGACTGGATGAAAAAAACATAACAATATACCATGATATTGATTCTGCACAAAATAGTTATATAAATGTATTATAATTCCAATAAAAATTCTAACACGATTAAGAGTTATGAAAATGATGCCTTATAAAACTATCCTAAAATGTACCTGGTAGAGTAATTCTTCTCTATAGAAGATACAGAATAATTTATTCTTCTCTGTAGAAGAAAATTGTTGAAAAAAATATGAAAAGGGACTTGTACTGCCAGATATTAATAGAGACCAGAGAAGTAAAATAATTGCAGTGTTGTGGTTCAGGAATAGAAACATCGTAAATGGATCACAACAAATCCCCAAATAAGAATTAAGATAAAGATAGCATTACTAATCTGAGGATTAAAAAAAAAATGGATTGTCTTTAAAAATGGCATTGGGAAAACTGGCTAAACATTTAGAGAGAGAGAAAAAAAAGACTTTTACCTCATACCATGTATCCAAATGATTTCTGATAGAATAAAAATTTAAGTGAAGAAAAAGAAGAAGAAGAAGAAGCAGCATTATCAGAACTAGAAGGAAAGAGGTGGTTCAGTCATTAAGCGTCTGCCTTTAGCTCAGGTCATGATCTCCAGATTCTGGGATCGAGCCCCGCACTGCACTCCCTGCTCAATGGGAAGCCTTCTTATCCTCCAACTCCCCCTGCTTGTGTTCCCCCCCCCCTCTCTGTCAAATAAATAAATCTTTAAAAAAAAAAAAAAAGAACTAGAAGGAAAGAGAGGAGATTGTTTATCTGAACAAGGTGAGCAAGGCCTCTCTGAGCCCACACACAAAGGCAGAATACATAAAAAAAGACAGATTTGACTTTGAAAATAAAAAGCCTCCACAAATAATGAAAATCCTATAAATAAAACAAAGATGCCAATGGCAAAATGAGACAAACATCTCTGCACCTCTGGTTCAGTTATTCCATTTGTAGGAACATATCCTATGACAATAATCATGGATGAATGCAAAACTGTATGTGCAGAAGTTCTAAACTGATCCTTGATTGTAACAATGACAACAAAGGAAAGAATTGAAAGTCTAATTGGTTACATTATGGTTTATCCATGTAATTAAACACCATGCATCCATTACAAGTGTACTATATCAATATTCCCTACGACACAGATGTAAAAATCCTTAACAAAGCACCAACAAACCAAATTTAGCAACATATCTAAGGGATTACATACCATGACCAAGTGGGATTTACCCCAGGAATTCAAGGTTGGTCCAACATATGACAACCAATCAACATAATACACCATATTGATAGAATGAAGGACAAAACCACAGGATTTTTCCAATAGAGGCAGAAAAAGCATTTGACAAAATCTAATGCCCTTCCATAATAAAAATATTCCATAAACCAGGAATAAAAAGGAAATTCCTCAACCTGATAAAGGCCAACAATAAACACCACACTTAAGGGTGAAAATCAGAAAGTTTTCCTCTGACATCAGAAACAAGATAGAGATGTCTCTGCTCTCGCCACTTCTGGTCAACATTGTATTGGCGTCTTTAGCCAAGGAAATAAGGCAATAAAAAGAAAGGCATCCAGATGGGTAAGAAAAGTATAACTATCTCAATTATCTAATGATCTTCTATGTAGAACATCTCAAAAAATAACAAAACAGAGCTAATAAACTTATTCAGCAAGGTTGTAGGATACAAGGTCATTATATAAAAATAATTTTCAATTCTACATACTTGCAATGAACAATCCAAAATAATAACAAAGCAATTCTATTTACAATGACACCAAAAGGGAAGACATACTTAGTAATATATTTAACAAATTATGTGCACAGTTGTACATAAAAAACTATACAACATTGAAAAATGTTAAAGAAGTCTTAAATGGACTCTCATGTTCATGTATTGTAAGACTTAAGAGGACAATATTCCTCAAATTGATCTACAGATTCAATGCAATCCCTATCAAAATTCCAGTTTCTCTTTTTACAGAAATTGACAAGCTAATTCTATAGCTCATATGGAAATGCAAGGGACTCAGAATAATCAAAACAATCTTGAAAAGAAGAACAAAGCTGAAAGACTCTCACTTCCCAATTTTAAAACTTAATACAAAGCCACGGATTGCATGGAGCACTGTGTGTTCTAAATCTTTATTATTTTTTTAAAAAGGATTATTTATTTATTTGACAGCAAGAGACAACAGCGAGAGAGGGAACACAAGCAGGAGGAGTGGGAGAGGGAGAAGCAGGTTTCCCGCCCAGCAGGGAGCTTGATATGGGGCCTGATCCTAGGACCCCGGGACAATGACCTGAGCCGAAGGCAGATTGTTAATGACTGAGCCACCCAGGAGCCCCAAGGCACTGGGTGTTCTAAAACTTACTACAAAGCTATAGCAATCAACACTATTTGGTACTGACACAAGGACAGACATATGTAGATCTGTAAAATAGAACTGAGAGTCCAGAAATGAACCCATACTTTTAGGGAAGGTGATCTTTGACATGAGAGCCAAGACCATTCAATGGGGTAGGAGCAGTCTTTCCAACAAATGGTGCTGGCCAGCTAGATATTCATATTCAAAAAAATGAAACTAGACTATTTCATATTATATACAAAATTACCTCAAAGATGTAACAGCTGAAAACATCTTAGAAGAAAACGTTAAGTGTAAAACTTCATGACCTTGGATTTGTAATGTTTTCATAGAGATCTTAAACACAAGTAACAAACAAAAAATTATGTAAATTAGCCTTCCCAAAGATTAAAAACTCTTGTGCTGCAAAAGGCAGTGAAAAGATGACCCATATATAAAATAGAAGAAAATATCTATAAGTCATATATCTGATATATGGGTCTGTTCTCCAGAACATGTAAAGAACCCTTACAACTCAATAATAAAGGGGCAAGTAACTCAACTAACGAATGGGCAAAGGATTCAAATACATACATCTCCAAAGAGAACATAAAATATACAAATGGCCAGGGCGCCTGAGTGGCTCAGTGGTTAAAGCCTCTGCCTTCAGCTCAGGTCATGATCCCAGTGTCCTGGGATCAAGCCCCGCCTGGGGCTCTCTGCTCAGCGGGGAGCCTGCTTCCTCCTCTCTCTCTCTGCCTTCCTCTCTGCCTACTTGTGATTTCTGTCAAATAAATAAATAAAATCTTTTAAAAAATATACAAATGGCTGATAAACACATAAAAAATGTTCACCATCATTAGGCATTAGAGCTAGGCAAATCAAAGCCACATGAGATACCACTTCACACCTACCAGTAATGGGTACCGCAAAACAGATACTAACAAGCATTGCCAAGGCTATGGGAAATCGGAACCTTCATCCATTGTTTGTGGGACTGTAAAATGCTGTGACTACTGTGAAAAAACAGTTTGGCAGTCCCTCAAAAGGTTAATCACAGAGTTACCATTATGGCCCACAATTCTACTCCTTGCCCCTAAAAAACTGAAAATAAGAATTCAAACAGAAATCTGTACACAAATATTCATAACAGCACTATTTGTGATGGGCAAATGGTAGGGGGAAAAAAAACCCCAAATCCATCAACTAATAAATGGATAAAAACAATGTATATCTATACAACAAGATATTATTATCAGTAAAAAGGAATAAAGTAAAAAAAAAAAAAAGAAAGAAAGAAATGTTCATCCATGCTACAACGTAGATGAACCTTGAAAATCTTAAAAGCCAGATACAAAGAGCCACATACTGTATGATTACATTCATATGAAATTTCCAGAATAGGCAAATCCCTAAACATAGAAAGTAGATCAGTGGTTTCCATGGGATGAAGGGGGGGCATAAAGGGAGAGTGACGGCTAACAGTTCCAGGATTCTGGAGGGGGTGGTGGGGTGACAAGAGGTTCTGGAATTTGATAATGGTGACTGTTGCGCAAGTTTGCGAATATACAAGAAAACCACTGTACCTACACTTGAAAAGGTGAATTTTATAGTAAGTGAATACCTCAATTTCTAAAGTAATACTGTAAAATATCTGATGATACAGAATAATGATAACATAGTGGAAAATAGACTATAAATGGTGTGTATAGTAGGAGGCCATATTCACTCAGGTAAAAGAAAAAGAGACTTAAAGAAACTTTATATATTAAAAATGGCTATTCTTGGCACCCTTGTTGAAGATCAGTTGGCCATGGAGGCATGGATTTATGTCTTATTCTATTGGTTTATATGTCTGTCTTTATGCCAGTACCATACTATTTTAATTACTATAGCTTTGTAGTTTATTTTATTTTATTTTATTTTAAGATTATTTATTTATTTATTTATAGAACATGAGCGGGAAATAGGATGCCCTATCTTTGTTCTTCTTTCTCAGGACTGACTTGGCTATTCCTGTTTTCTTTGTGGTTCTATATGAACTTTAGATTTATTTTTTTTAATTTCTACAAAAAATACCACTGGGATTTTGATAGGGTTTGCAATAAATCTATAATGGGGAAAGGATAGTTTCTTCAACAAATGGTGTTGGGAAAACTAGATATCGACATCATAGGACAAAGCCAATGAGATTGGACCCTTATACCATACATCAAATCAACTCAAAATGGATTAAAGACTGAAACATAAGACCCCAAACTGTAACACCCCTAGGGGGAAAAAAAAAAAAACAGGGTAAAACCTTCGTGACATTGGTCTTGGTAATAATTTCATCCATATGACACCAAACCCACAGGCAACAAAAACAAAAATAAACCAGCAGAACCCTACCAAACTAAAAAGGTTTCTGCACACAGAGGAAAAATAATCAACGAAGTAAAAAAGCAACCTACAGAATGCGAGAAAATATCTGCAGAACATAAATCTGACAAGGGGTTAATCTCCAAAATATATAAGGAACTCTGACAATTCAATAGTAAAAAAACAAAACAAAACAAACCCCCCCAATACTTGATAAAAAGATGGGCTAAGGACTTGAACAGACATTTCTTCAAAGACATACAAATAGCCAACAGATTATGTGAACAAACGATCAACATCACTAATCGTCAGGGAAATGCAGATCAAAGTCACGGTGAGGTATCACCTCACACCTGCTGGGATCACTATCATAAAAAACAAAACAAAACCTGAAAGACAGCGTTGTTGAGGATGTGGAGCAGTTGGAACTCTTGTACATTACTGGTGAGAATACAAAATGGTGCAGCCGCTGTGGAACAGTGTATAGTACCAAGGGTCCTCAAAACATTAAAAGTAGAAAGGCCTCATGATCCAGCAATCCCACTTCTGGGTATTTATCCAAAAGAAATGAAACTAGGATCTCTGAGAGAGATTGGCACTCCTGTGTTTACTGTGGCACTATGAGTAAGAGTGAGGATATGGAAACAACCTGAATGTCCACTGACGGAAGGGGTAAAGATGTGATATATGCAGACAATGAAATACCATTCCGCTTTTAAAAAGAAGACGAGTCTGCAATATTTAAGAACCTGGCTGAACCTTGACAGCATGCTGCTGAGTGAAATCAAGGAGTCACAGAAAGCCAAAAACTGCAAGATCCCACTTACACGAGGTATCTAAAATCATCCAATTCATAAAATCAAAGAGTGGAATGGTGGTTGCCAGGGACTGGGGGAAAGGGCACATGGGGATTTACTAATCAATGAGCATAAAGTTTTAGCCAAGCAAGATGAATAAATTCTAGAGATCTGCTATCCAATAGTGGACCTATAGCCAACAATAATATATTATTGTACATTTAAAAATTTGCTAAGAGGATAGAGCTCAGGTTAAGTGTTCTTACCACAATAAAATAAAATTCAAAAGATAAAATATATTACTAAAAAAGAGACAGTTATCTCTAGTTGGTAATGTTAACTTCCCTTATGCTTTAAAGAGTCTTCTCCACTAATTGCGATGAATATGTAGGAGTTTTACAATTTAAAAAATACTGTTTAAGCATAAGAGCAATTATCTATCATGAGAGCATCAGACTCTCAATACTGATGACTTATACTGCAGAAAGTAAGTTCATTTGACCCAAGGAAGACTTTCTTAATTGCAGAAATAATTAAAGCCTGGATGAGACATCCTTTGCAGGGGCCATGAAATCTCTACTGTTGGATGGTCTAGAACAGGGTAAGACTGGCCTGCAGTGGCATGTCCTGTTGCTCATCTGCATGGAGGTTGGGCCATGTCCGGGTGGTCTAGATCCAAGAGCTGGATGGATGAATCCAGACCAGTGCTGAAGGAAACCTCTGTGTGGGCTGAGCTCCTGTGTGCCTCAGTGGGAAACCCGCCAGTTCTCCAAAGACCAGAATTTCCTAAACCTTAGCCAAAAATGGAAGCCTAAAAATGCTCTGTTTTGCTCTTGCAAAATAAATTTATCAACTCTAAAAATAACTAGGACAAAGCCAAAAGATGAAAGTGACTCTGAATGGGTTTCAAAGACATGTGTGTCAAATTTTTACAAAGACCGTCATGGTCAGATCCTTAAGACTCTTGGACCCAAGAGAATCTATTATGAGGCAGCATGAAAGGACACACGCCCAGGAGTGAAAATGGTGAAGATCTTATCTTCATGGGTCTCTAAGCTTCATCCAGTCAGCAAGAGATCCAGTCTTCATTACCGGAAAAGGATTATAAATATAAATTCTTTATCTGATGATTTCAGTAGGTCGTAACGAATATGTTAATCTACTAACTAAATACAATCTGGAACTTGACACATGCACGTAGTATAGAAATACATAGCCCTTCTTTGTAAATATCTATCAAGCCTGACCGTAAACTACTCATTTTAACAGGAACTTGACTTCTATGTTAACCTAACCATCTCTCTCGATGACTTTTTAATTTAGTTTTAAAGCATAACATTTCACTGTGAGAAATTACACAGAGAGAAGTAATTACAGAGGGAGGCACAGCATACTGGGCAAGTCGTGGTTAGGGAAGTTGGCCTTCTTCTGAGCTATGCAGCAAGGTTCATCACACCGTCCCCCAAGAAACATGAAGGGGAGGCTCTTTCTGCAAACGCATGGCTGGGGACAAGAAGTTTGTTGGCTTACAAGTTACCATACGCTGATACATTTTCTTTTTAAAAGGCCCTCCTGGAGTGCCTGATTAATTCACATGCCTGAATCCTGAGAGGTCTGGCAGCTAAGAGGTATGTCTGGCTCTGGAGAGGGACCCTCCCTGCTGTCCTCCGCACCCCCACCCCCGCCCCACCCCCACACTGACCACCTTCTGCGTGGTGTAGCACACCTGCCGCCCACACTTCGCTTCCCTCCCCAGTGGAGTGAGAATGCTGAGTGAGGCTGTGCATATGTTTGAATTTGTTTAATTAGCCAGGAATAGGAAAGCAGCAACTCTTTTGGTTTCCAAGCAGATGTGAAACTAATTTTGGGAAAGAACAAGAGCCCCAGAGAGTTTGAACAATGACTCAGCTTCAGTCCCTCACAATTCCCATCACACTTGGAGACATGCCCATCAGCGACGCTGCTGCCACCAGGATTCTGAATCTGAAAGAGGCCTTTCAGACCTCTGTTCTTCTGGTTGTCCCACTACCACATTCCCTCTGGCCCAGTGTGCTCCCCAGTCTCAGGTCCTTTCCCTCCCCTTCCAGACTCGTAGTCTTCCACCTCTCATTTGAACCCCAAGATCCTTCCACCATGCCCCTCACCAGTCTCCAGATGTCTTTACTAAGGCCCTGCTCAGGCAGCCACCAAATCAGGGATTGCCAAATCATACATTCTATGTTGCCGAACTGGGTCTCCCAGTGGAACTATAAAGACAGAACCTGGGGTGCCTGGGTGGACTCAGTGGCACCTGAGTCTCTGCCTTCAGCTCAGGTTGTGGTCCTGGGATAGAGCCCCGCATAGGGCTCTCTGCTCAGCAGGGAGCCTGCTTCCCTTCCTCTCTCTCTGCCTTCCTCTAGGCCTACTTGTGATCAGCCAGTCAAATTAACGAATAAAATCTTAAAAAAAAAAAAAATGAACCTGCCTGAGGCCATGTGGCCCTAGGTATCTCTGAGCAATTGATTTATGTAACTCTCACTGGCTTCCTGTTGAACCTTCCAAAAAAAAAAGCATTTATGTTTAAGACTATCTTGGTCAAGCCAAGAGGCTCAGTCGTTAGGCGTCTGCCTTCAGCTCAAGTCATGATCCCAGGGTCCTGGGATGGAGTCCCCCATAACATCTGGCTCCCTGCTCAGTGGTAAGCCTGCTTCTCCCTCTCCCACTCCTCCTGCTTGTGTTCTCTCCCCCCACCCCGTCAAATAAATAAAATCTTAAAAAAAAAAAAAAAAAGGATATCCTGGACAAATTTAATTCAGAAGGGGAGGGTCATTAGTTTGACTGGGAACATGGGTCAAGCCTTCTTCTCCAAGTCAGCCTTAGCATTAACAAAGCTGATCTCCAATCTCCATCAGTCTGATTCCTGTCTCATGTTTTGTTTGTTTTGGGTTTTTTTTTTTAGGATTTTATTTACTTATGAGAGAGACACAGAGAGAATGGTTGGAGGGACAGAGGGAGAGGGAGAAGCAGACTCCCCACTGAACAGAGAGTCAACGTGGGGCTCGATCCCAGGACCTTGAGACCAAGACCCGAGCCGAAGGCAGACACTTAACCCACTGAACCACCTGGAAAGCCCCCTGACTCATGTTTCTTTGCTGATTTTGAGCTATATTTGTGATGGTGTGGTGGGGAAGAATGATGTCAACAGTAATTTTCCAAACCCTGAGCAACCGCCTTTGATCTCTGGTCCCACCTTCCCTGGTATACAGAGCGGCCTTCCCTAAATCCACAGTAAGTGGAAAGAAGAAATGAATACAGAAAAAAGCAGCGGTTAATGAAACGAAAACATTTTTTAGAATGGTCTAGAAGATGAAAAAAACTGAAATTAAAAACAAGAGAAAGGATGTAATTACATGTATGGATTTGTAAATTAGGCGAAACAGATAATTTTCTAGGAAAACACAGATTACCAAAATTAACTCAAGAAGAAACAAGCAGTCACACAGAGAAAAGGCAAAGGATAAGAAATGGCAATTCACAAAAAGAAAAATACTAATAAAAATGTGAAAAGATGCTTAGTCTACCTCGTATCCAACAAACATGAACTAAATCCATGTAATGTTTTAAAGTCCATCTCATGGACTAATATATTTGAAAGGGATAAAAAGTGTTAGCAAAAATGTGGGAAATACGCACTTTCACACAATTGCGTGTATGGCTCCTGGAAGGCAGCTGGAGTGGAGATCGTAAAGAGGGCTTTCCATATTTTACTCTATTTCTATATTTGAATTTTTTAAGAATGTGTTTTTTGTTTTATACCTGAAATTTGAACAGTGGAATTCCTAAATCCATATGAATTCCACAAGAATTGATACCAAAGTATTTATTGTCTGTTTAAGATTGGAGAACAAAGTAATTTGAAATGAGGAGATAGATCGTAAAATAGTTTATGGATCTAAACATGGGTGTAGAAAAGGAGAAACAGAAAAATAAGCAACAAAGTGCAGACTGCATATGATACCAAAAACAGCACATGCAAAAACATGAGTTCCCTGAGGACAAAAACTCTGTTCTAGTCACAGCATATCCCTCTGCCCCTTACAGAGTGCCCAGAACGGAACACTTAGTAAATGTTTGCTGAATAAATGAAAGAAAAATGGAACTAAAGAATATCAGAAGGTACTCTGGGAATTTCAATTTCAAAAGAAGCAAATGAAACAATTCTGCTCACATATATTTCCCAAATTTTAAATGTAAAATTATTTTCACTGAAATCCTGTTATATTCTAAATGTAATCAGGAAGTTTGGAATTTAGAATTGCGCTGGTCATTTTTCTGCAGCTGACATTCAGTTAAAAGAATGTGGTCCATCTTGGTTAGTCTTGTTACTACCTTTTCACAATATATTGTCATCATACTCATGTGCTGGTATTTATAGTTGTTAAAATTCACAGTTTTGGGGGGCGCCTAGGTGGCTCAGTCAGTTGAGCATCTGCCTTTTGCTCAGGTCATGATCCTGGGTCTGGGGATCAAGCCCCAGGTAGGACTCCCTGCTTTGTGGGGAATCTGCTTCTCCCTCTGCCCTGTACTCTCTCTCTCTCTCTCAAATAAATGAATAAGATCTTTTTAAAAAAATTCACAATTTTCACCTTTTTCTACTTTGTAGCATTATATATGTTCAGGAAAATTAACATAGCAAAGTGGATCAATGAAATGTAAAAGACAGGTTGTGAGTGATATAAATATGACTCTTGGGGCACCTGGGTGGCTCAGTGTGTCAAGCTTCTGCCTTCAGCTCAGGTCATGATCTCGGAGTCCTGGGATCGAGCCCCGCATCGGGCTCTCTGCTTAGCAGGGAGCATGCTTCCCCCCACCTCTCTCTGCCTGTCTCTGTGCCTACTTGTGATCTCTCTGTGTCAAATAAACAAATAAAAATCTTTAAAAAAAAAGAAAAAAATATGACTCCTAACAACGGTAAGATCACTACTGAACAGAACTAAGATGCAAGGTGGAAAAATGCGTGTCGGGTAGGTCAAGCGGTATGCCACATAGGCACTTAAGAAAGGGGAGTGCAAATAGGAGGTACACCAGCAAAGGATGAAAAATTGGGAGTTTATTGGACCATTCACCCATTTGCTCCTAAGCTAGAGCATTTCACTGCTTTTATGAAGCTTCGGAAGGAGTGGCAGTAAACCACAAATGCCTTTCGCGTCACTTTCAATGTACAATGGCCTCTTTGGTAAACCAAACGAGCTCTGCCTCAAGGGCAAAATAATGTTTCTCAGTGCAAAACTGATGCATTTGTCACCAAAGGAAAAGAACAAAACTCCTGAGGCCTCGCTTAAAGTTGCCCTCTTCAGAGATAAAACACATTCAGACACACACTAATGAAATGTCTTCAGGATGAGTCCCAAAGTTAATATATGTGTATTTTGGTCAGCAAGAACACAGCTTGAGATATTAGCAAAATTCCTCCATCAAAAAATGCACCGAACCTCAAGGAATCCCAATGGCATGCCACGGGGAAGAGGAACTGTGAGCCTACATGTGGGCTGCCAGGTAATTTCAATTTACCATTGACTGGAACCTCTGTGGATGAATCAGTGCCTTTCATGTGTGAGGTTCATATTCAAGGGCCGAGGCATGCAGTGGAGAAGGAGCCCAGGGACCTGTTGTGTGGGCAGCCAGGAAGAAAAGAGCTGCTAAACAGAATAATTGCACTGGGTACCAATCTACCCCACGGCTGTTTTTCTCTAGAACGCTGATGATCTAAATAATCTGATCTTCATTTGGTACTGAAAAAAGGATAAACATTTTGAATCAAACCACAGTCACAGACAATCTGTCTTTTCAGTGTGCGGCAGGACAGGGAGTACCAGGGTTTGCTTTCCGCTCTGGAATTCACTGCCTGTTAAGGCGAAAGGCATTCACATGGATATCAGAAATGAGGAACAATATAAAACTATATCTTCCTGACACTGAGAAGGCCAAAAAAGGCAATTTTTAGGATCTCAAATGACTGGCTTCCATAGTATAGGTTAAAAATCTATATTTAGGGGCGCCTGGGTGGCTTAGTGGGTTAAAGCCTCTGCCTTCGGCTCAGGTCATGATCTCAGGGTCCTGGGATCGAACCCCGCATCGGGCTCTCTGCTCAGCGGGGAGCCCGTTTCCCTCTCACACTCTGCCTACTTGTGATCTCTCTGCCAAATAAATAAATAAAATCTTAAAAATAAAGAAAGAAATCGATATTTGGAACAGCCTGAATCCTAGCCAAAATATTGTGATTTCTTTTTTTTAACGCTGGAATGTTTTAGGATAGCCTGATAGGACCAAACTATAAGTAGCTAAGTCTTCACCAGTTCGACTTCCCCAGTGGTGGACAGTTTTCCTTACAAATTGAATAAATTTTTCATATATTATTGCATCCTTTGAAACTACACGGAAATGCTGCAAAGCAATATAAACAAGCATTTTGGGATGGTGAACTCCCTCCAGCATAAGAGACAGGAGATCAAGCTGGAAAGCAAGACAGGGAGCAAACCTCAAACCGCTTTACCTGCCTTTGCTGAGGTGTTTGGATGCAGTAACCCTTAGCTGGTGAGAACAATTTAA
Organism: Mustela nivalis; assembly: GCF_964662115.1. Lineage (NCBI taxonomy): Eukaryota > Metazoa > Chordata > Mammalia > Carnivora > Mustelidae > Mustela > Mustela nivalis. The sequence continues at coordinate 11,318,983 of NC_139036.1, forward strand.
GTAAAGAAGCAAAATGACCAGGTTCACATTTCAGAAAGACTGCTCTGATGTCAGTGTGGAGGACAAATATAAGGGAGTATGAGTGGAGGCAAGGAACCTTCCAACAGGCAATTTAAACACCTTTGATGAGAAATAACCATCTAAGAGTATGACAGCAAAATTCAAAGGAGGTGGAATCAAGAAGATACTGCCATGGAAATAACAGGACTTGATCACCAGTTGGATCTGGGGGAGGAAGAAGGATTCTCCTGGTTTGGGCACAATTTGTTGAGATTGGGAAAACAGAAGGTTGGCCATGTGTACTGGTTATCTACCACTGTGCAACAAGTTACCCACAAAATTTAGCAGCTTAAAACAACTAATGTTTATTACCTCCCAGTTTCTGTGGGTCGGGAATCTAGAAGAGGTTCAGCTGGGTGGTTCTAGGTCAGGGTCTCTCATGAGGCTGCAGTCTGGATGTCAGCAGGGGCCGCATCATCTAAAGGCTTGACCAGGGCTGAAGTTGCACGGGGTTCACTCACATGCCTGGCAAGTAAGTGCTGGTGGTGGGCAGGAGATGTCAGTTCATTTCCCAGTGAACCCCTCTATAGAGCTGCTTAAATAACCTTCTGTTATAGTGCTTGGCTTCCCCCAGATCAAATGATCCAGGAAGGAGAGCTACGAGGAGGCCACAATGTCCCTAATGACCTTGAAGTCTCACACCATCACTTCTGCCTTATTTCACTTGCTAGAAAAGGTCTCTAGGCCTGCCCACGTCCAAGGACAGGGGAGAGTTAAACTCTGCCTCTTGAAAGGAAAAGTACAAAGAATGGGTGGATAAATCTTAAAATCATTACACCACATAAGTGGATAATGAATTAAATTCATGCTGTTGGAAATGCCCAAGACAATCAGCTGGAAGTGTCCAGCAGGTAGATGAACACACCCCTAGGTCATTGCTGAATTTAGCAAGAATAAAGTTTATAAAACGTCAGAGTTAGAAGCAAGGTCACAGAATTAAGGAGAAAATGAAAGATAAAGGAAGTAGGGTCAGGTTACTCCTGTAAATTTCACCTGGAAAGGAAGTCAACAGTTAGCAGTCAGAGTAGGGGATCTGGGTGAACAAAGGTAACATAGGTCTTGGTAAAATCCATTGTCCATTGACCTGGGCCAGCACAGGGACCTCTTGACTTGAGAGAGAAGTAAAAAGAAGAAAGAGTGGGTGCTATTTACTGTGGTCCTGTCTCTAGGGCAAATAGATAAGCAACTGTCTGTTAGGAATATTGAGGGGACGTCTGGAGGAACATATCTCAAACTGGTTTGATACTTAAGCCTCCCTACCTTCTCTTGTTGTAGGCAGACTCCGGCTACATCTCCCTAGCCTGTTGTAGTTTTGCCATTCTGACTTACTTACTTTCCCATTCCCAAACCTCACATAACCCGTACTTCTCCCTGGAAAGGCATTTGATCGGGTTGCCTATTGACAAAGAGTGACTTCAGCTTGTCCTCAGAATCTCTCCTATGGAAAGTACCCATCAATAGCACCAGTTATTATTAAATTATTATTATTAAATCTTGGGGCCCTGCCCTGCTCCCAGTCTGTGGCCTAGTCGGACCCCTGTCTTGACCTCTAGTAGTATGGATGAGATATTAAAATATCTTTGAATCATAGTCTGTTAAATTCCTCAGTGTGGAACAGACAAAACTGTGCTAGTGCTGGTGTTTCTGTATTAGAGCTCCATTTTAGTATCTAGATTCTTTCATGCATTACCTCTCAGTTCCACTAAAACTTGTTTTAATACAATGTTCAATACAAATGTAGTTCCTTTTCTGCTTTTTATGGCCTCCACAAAATTTGACCAACAGTAGATGAACATTAAACTATGGACAATTCATGGAAATGGATACACTGATACCAGCAAGTCCCTATTTTAGCAGTTACCATGGTGACAATGTGCACAAATGGCTATTTAAAAGTGCCAGTCTTTGAAACATCTTATTAGGCCCAAGGTATTAAAACTAATGAAATCGTGGAGAAATATCTTATTTTTGACATTTTAATGAAGAAGGTAGTTAAACTAGTAATACTTCAGCTACTATTTTGAAAGCAATGACGACAGGTCAAACACTTTTCTAGGATTTTTTGTTTAAGGTGTCACATTTAATTCTCAAAAAAGCCATGATGGGGCAGGTATTATTTTTTCTCCTCAGAGTAGTTGAGGAAACAGGGTTCAGGGAGGTTACGCAATTTGCTCAAGTTCACACAACTTGTACATAGAAATCCTGCGATTTGCACAGGAGCTCACCTAAGTCCAGGCTTCTTCCATTATCCCACATCACCCCTCTAACAATTGGCAACAAATTCTGAGTATAACTACCTTGGCCTCCTGCTGGATATTTCCCCCAAGCTCATACCGCCATGCTTTATTTTCTCCATTAATAACCGATCGCAACCTGAAATTTTCTTATTTATTGCCACTCTCTTCACTAAATTATGAACTCAACAAGAGCAGGTTGTCTCTTTTCTCACTGATTATCAGTACCTAGGATGTTATTTAGCATAGAGCCGGTAATCAATAAATATTTGTTGAATTAACAAATGAATAAAAAATTTCAAAGGAAGAAAAAGCATTACAACAAATGCTGATATAAACATACATTTTTTAAAAAGCATTTGACAAGTTTAAGACAGAATTTAAGTTATGATTGTTTTAAAGAAATACGCAAGTGCTTATTTGGGAAATACTGTGCTATATTTTTCCATGCACTATTTCAGTAAAGCATTTAGCAAACTTGCGAGATCATAAAAACAAAGATATGTTTCTATGTTTCTGAAATTGTGCCTAAAAAGTCCCTCTTTAGAAAGACAAATACCATATGATTTCACTCATATGCGGAATCTAAGAAACAATACAAATGAGCATAGGGGAAGGGAAGGAAAAATAAAACAAAAACAGAGAAGGAGCCAAACCATAAGAGACTCCTAACTATAGAGAACAAACTGAGGGTTACTGGAGGTGGAGGGACAGTTGTGTGGGGTGAGCTAAATGGTGATGGGTATTAAAGAGGGCACCTGAAATAATAATGCACTATATGTTAACTAACTTGAATTTAAATTTAAAAAAAAATGGGGCACCAGGGTGGCTCAGTGGGTTAAAACCTTTGCCTTCAGCTCAGGTCATGATCCCAGGGTCCTTGGATCGAGCCCTGCATCGGGCTCTCTGCTCAGCGGGGAGCCTGCCTCCCCCTTCTCTCTCTGCCTGCCTCTCTGCCTACTTGTGATCTCTCTGTCAAATAAACAAATAAAATCTTTAAAAAAATTTTTTTAAAGTCCTTATTTTTATCAGCAAAATCAATTCAAAGCACCTAAATAAATGTGGTTGGGTGTGGGGTCCACTTCAGATTCTTTCTCTCTCGCTCTGCCTCTCTCACCTTGCGTGCGCGCGCGCTCTCTCTCTCTAAGAAAAAAAAAGGAAAAGAAAAAGATGAATTTTCCTATACACAAAGGATACCTGTAAACCCCAGAAGAAAACCACCAATAACCCAAAACAAAAAGATATAAAAGTAATGAAAGGACACTTAATGTGTTCAACATCACTTTTAATAAAGGAAATGCAAATTAAAACTGTAAATGCATTTTACCTATCAGTATGACAAAAATTTAAAAACTTTGGCACACATCACCATGCTGGTGAGTGTATGAGAAAACTAGCACTCTCACTTTTTGCTAGTAGGATATATATCGATAATTTCTGTGGAGGGCAATATGGCGCTATTAAATTTAATAGCAGGGGAGCAGGGAACAGAGGCAGGGGGGAATTTTTTTTTTTTAACCTAGATCCTCTTTTGAACATGTTGAATTTTGTATATTGTTCTTTGTTATTTTATTGCAAAGTACAATTTTTAACTTGTATTCTTATAAAGGAAGCCATATGTACTTACTCTCCCCTTTAGGTAAAGCCAACATAGAGAAGGAAATTCCACGTATGAAGGAAGTAGAGAAAGTCCTCACTACCTGGGCAACAGATAGTCTGTCTTCCAGAGACAGGAATTCACTGAACAAAATTCAGAAAGGATTATAAGAATTGATACTTCTCTAGATCTTGAGTGAGTTACAGATTTCTCTAAATTGAGTGAGAGGTGGAAGCAAGAACTGTCCTCCCAAGGGTCCTGTTCCCCCCAAGGAAAGATAAGGGGCATCACGGAAAGGCTCATAAGACAACAGGAGGAGACGAAAAGGACACCATTAGAGGAAAATAGTCACACCATCATATGATGAACAAATGTTACATGAGGAAGAACAAGAAGTGAAGCCAAAATGTTGGAAAAGTCAGTGAAATAGAAGACTCACTTGCGAAAATGGAATAGAGAAAAACAAGGATGAAAGTGATTAGAAAGATGTTAAATATGGAAGATAGAGATGTGACATACAGACGATTACTATTTCTGAAGAACACAGAAAAATTAATGGTATGGAGGGAAAAATTAAGGATGCAGTGGAGGTAAACTTCCCTGAAATTAAGTAACTCAACCATGGAATGAAAAGCACTCATTGTATACATGGAAAAATCAGGAAGAGTGCAATCAAGACGGGATGTGTCACACTTTGTGTAAGCAAAGTTAACTGGTGCTCAAAGGCAAAGGAATAACCTGCCAACAATGAAACAGAAGCAGTAGATTACCCAGAAGAGGGACACAAGTTAGACTCTACAATCTCCTTCAGGCTTCTCTACGATATTAGATGACAAAAGACAAAAGAGCAATGCCAGTGGAGTGTTGAGTGAAAGAAGGGACTCACGAATTCTTTACCAAGTTAAAATGTCACTCATATTTAAAGGAAAAAAAACGTTATTATAAAACTGGAAGGAACTCAAAGAGTATAGCACTTGAGAGCCCTTTAGAAAAATACAGTCAGGGACGCCTGGGTGGCTCAGTTGGTTAAGCAGCTGCCTTCGGCTCGGGTCATGATCCCAGCGTCCTGGGATCGAGTCCCACATCGGGCTCCTTGTTCAGCAGGGAGCCTGCTTCTCCCTCTGCCTCTGTCTGCCTGTGCTCGCTCTCTCCCCCTCTCTCTGATAAATAAATAAAATCTTTAAAAAAAAAGAAAAGAAAAGTACAGTCATAATCCAGCCAATTAAAAGTTAAATATAAGGGCGCCTGGGTGGCTCAGTGGGTTAAGCCGCTGCCTTCGGCTCAGGTCATGATCTCAGGGTCCTGGGATCGAGTCCCGCATCGGGCTCTCTGCTCAGCAGGGAGCCTGCTTCCCTCTCTCCCTCTCTGCCTGCCTCTCTGACTACTGTGATCTCTCTGTCAAAATAAATAAATAAAATCTTTAAAAAAAAAAAAAGTTAAATATAAGCATGTGTTCATTAATGGAAAGTTCACTGCATGAAACCATGTTGGTTCCATCTAGCAACACAGTGTGCATGGTTTTCCTGTAATAAGTCAACTCACCTCCTCCTTCCATTTATGTCCCCCACAGTCCACTCTCAACATGGCAGATGCAGTGACCATGTAACACCTTCAGCAGAGCCCTCCAGTGGCTCCCCATCTTACACAGGGTGAAGTGCAGTCTGTGCACTGGTCTACGAGGCATGCCCACATGTCCTCCTGACTCCTGCAACCGTGTCCCCCGCCCTGCCCTGGAGTTCCCAGCATCCTCGCTGCCCCCAAACAATGGGCATGCTCCCCCTCAGGGTCTTTGCTCCAGCTGCTTCCTCCCCTCGGTATGATTTAACTAACTCCTTTTCTCACTTTGGGCTTTGCTCAAAAGTCATCTCTCGGTAGGACCCTCCATGACCACCCTATTTAAAATTCTAACCCATCCCCCCTGGGACCCTGGATCTCACTTATCCTATTTTGTTTTTATCTCCATAGTTCAGCATTTATTCTCTTCTAATATACAATTTCATTTACTCATTTATTAGGTGTATTGTTTGCTACTCTTAATTGTACATCCACTCCAGAGGCCAGAGATTTCGGTTTTTTGTTGTTGTTTTTTTTTTTTTTCCACTCATATAGTCCAAGCACTTAGAACAACACATGGTTTGGGATATTCCATATAAACAAAATTAGCAGTAGCACTGAATCAGTTAAGCAAAGAGCTATTTCTAAATATCATAAAGTCTATCAGGTGTAGCAACTTCTTTCTAGATATGCCTTGTGAGGCAAGGGAAACAAAAGCAAAAATAAACTATTACTACCTCAAAATCAAAAGCTTCTGCAGAGTGAAGGAAACAATCAACAAAACTAAAAGTCAGGCCATGGAATAGGAGAATATATTTATGAATGACATATCCAATAAAGGGTTAGTTTCCAAAATATGTAAAGAATTTATAAAACTCAACACCCAAAAACCAAATAACACAAAAAAATGTGCAGAAAACACGAATGGACATTTTTCCAAAGAAAACCTACCGATGGCCAATAGACACAGGAAGATACTTAACATAGCTGATCATAAGGAAAATGTAAATCAAAACTATAATGAGATATCACCTTACATCTATCTGAATGGCTATAAAATCAACAACACAAGAAACTACAGGTATTGGCAAGGATGTGGAGAAAAAGGAACCTTCTTGCATTGTTGGTGTGAATGCAAACTGGTGCAGCCACTATGGAAAATCATGGAGGCTTGCCAAAAAGTTAAAAATAGAATTACCCTACAATCCAGTAATTACACTACTAGATATTTACCCAAATACAAAAATACTAATTTAAAGGGATATGTGCACCCCAATGTTTATAGCAGCAGCATCTACAATAGTCAAATTATGACAGCCCACCTATCCATCAACTGATGAATGGATAAAAAAGTTGTTATATATGAATATTACTTGGCCATAAAGAAGAACGAAATCTTTTCATTTGCAAGGACATGGTTGGAGCACAATACTATGCTAAGCAAAATAAGTCAGGACAGGAAGACAAATGCCATGTGATTTCACTCATGTGAGATTTAAGAAACAAAACAAATAAGCAAAGGGGAAAAAAGAGAGGCAAGCCAAGAAACACTTTTTTTAAAAATTTTATTTATTTATTTGACAGACAGAGATCACAAGTAGGCAGAGAGGCAGGTAGAGAGAGAGAGAGGAGGAAGCAGGCTCCCTGCTGAGCAGAGAGCCCGATGTGGGGCTCGATCCCAGGACCCTGCGATCAGACCTGAGCCAAAGGCAGTGGCTTAAGCCACTGAGCCACCCAGGCGCCCCACCAAGAAACACTCTTAACTACAGAAAACAATGTGATGGTTACCAGAGAGGAGTGGGTAGGGGGGCTGGGTTAAATACGTGCGAGGGATTAAGGAGCACACTTGCTGTAATGAGCCCTGGGTGTTAGGTGGAAGTGTGGAATCACTATATTATACACCTGAAACTAATATACTGCATGTTAACTGATTGGAATTTAAACACAAACTTTACTGTGTATTTAACTTTAGTTATAAAATATATATATATATATATATATACACATATATATATATACACACATACATATATATGTATATATAGACATAATTCAGTTTAAAAATCTTTTGACCACATATTAATTATGACTACAAAACTGAATATAATTTTAAGAAATTTAGAAAGAAAAGCTAACAATGTAAAACAGTATTTCAACAATAACAAAGATTCTTAAAGGGTCATGAAAATCAAAGATTTTTTTTTAATTTTATTTATTTATTTGACACAGAGAGAGAGATCACAAGTAGGCAGAGCTGCAGGCAGTGGGGCAGGGGGGAGCAGGATACCTGCCGAGCAGAGAGCCCTATGTGGAGCTCGATTCCAGGACCCTGAGATCACAACCCGAGCAGAAGGGCTCAACCCACTGAGCCACCCAGGCACCCCCAAAAATCGAAGATTGAGAAGAACGTCAATTGTTTAGTGTTTTCAGAAAATAATGTTGAAACAAGTATCGCTCAAGTTGATAAACTGAGAAGGGTGTTTGAAGCATATTGTTTAAAGGCAAAAAGGTAACAAACAGGAATTAAAAACTTATAAGCATATCTTCCGGAGCACCTGGGTGGCTCAGTGGGTTAAGCCGCTGCCTTCGGCTCAGGTCATGATCTCAGGGTCCTGGGATCAAGTCCCGCATCGGGCTCTCTGCTCGGCAGGGAGCCTGCTTCCTCCTCTCTCTCTGCCTGCCTCTCTGCCTACTTGTGATCTCTCTCTCTGTCAAATAAATAAATAAATAAATAATCTTAAGGAAAAAAAAAGCATATCTTCCAATTAAGAGAGGGAAGAGAAAAACTAGATCATGTAGCATTTGATATAAATCAGCTTCTAACTGAAAATGGGTGAGTAGGAGTTATTTTGCTTCACCCTCCTCTCTGTGACAGTCAAACCAAACAAGACTAATGCTAGACAGAGAAGAAAGGCATTATCTCAGATAAAACAGGAAAACCACTATGGTCCTAAACCACAAACTACAAGCACACCTGCCCAATTCTGCCAAGCCTGGATGGAGCTGGGGGACATGCTCAGAGTTGAGATGTGCCAACTTAGACATCCTTAAGGATACTGATGACCCTAGAAGGTGGGGTGACCATCTCAAAGGGCACCTCCAGTGCCCACTGCTATAGTCACCGTATCTGAGCAATGTACCGCATTGGGAGGGGGCAGGGAGCAAGCACCATGTTCCTCATGGGAGGGAGACTAAGGGAGAAACATGACAACCAGCCATTATTACTGTCTGTAACCCTATGAACTCAAATCTAACCAAGGAAAGCTCCCCTCCAGGACACAGGCCCTCATTGAGAAGAATTGCTGGAGGTACACTCCATGTTGAACAGGACAAGGAAAAGGAAGATCCAGATAAAAGTAGGGGAGGAAAACAGAGCCTGTACATCTCACTAAGCCCAAGGCCACAGATCAGAACACCTTGTCAGAACAACAGGAGAGAGAAATCCAGAGGCTCAAAGCTGGGAAAATTATCCTGCCCCACCCCTTCCATTTGACTTAACTGAGAGCAACAGAAAGGAAATATGTAAAATTCCACATTAGGGTATGATAAGAAACAAGAAAATACTGAGCAGACCAATGCCCCTACGGATAGTGAAGGCATGCTAGAGAGATAGGCTCATGCAACAGATGGAAACTAGAATGGTATTTCTGAATAAACTGAAAGAAATGAACCTACGTGTTGCAAAGAAAGGTCCATGGTGTACCTGGAAAAGTCAACTCAGAACGGCCAACACCGAAACATACCTAGTGAAACTATTAAAGACTTTTTTAAAGTCCTTTGAGCACCCAGGCAAAATCACCAAGTCATTTATAAGGGGGAAAATTGTCATTGGACTTGGAGAGCAGGCAGCAAAGTAACATACTAACAAACTGAAGATTCTCAAAGAGGAAAACGTAAGACAAGGATTTTATAACCAACCAAACAGACTCTCAAAAATAAGGATCATAGATGAATAGTTTTGAACATAGAAGAACTCAGGGAAAACCATCGCTGTAGATGCTGCCTGGGAAATCTCCTAGACAACAAATACGAACCAAACCAAATATCTGGAGAGGCTTCATCAGGAGAATTGGTAGTAAGCAGCAAGTACATACTTACCCAGAAAACTACGGCAAAATAATCAAATAAGAATGGTTATGTAATGGGGCGCCTGGGTGGCTCAGTGCATTAAAGCCTCTGCCTTTGGCTCAGGTCGTGGTCCTGGGGTCCTGGAATCGAGCCCCGCATTGGGCTCTCTATGAAGTGGGGAGTCTGCTTCCCTTCCTCTCTCTCTGCCTGCCTCTCTGCCTACTTGTGATCTCTGTCTGTCAAATAAATAAATAAAATCTTTTAAAATAAAATAAAATAAAATAAAATAAAAAATAAATGGTTATATACTTTGCCAATGTAGATTCAGTATATCTATCAAAAAGTACTAGATGAAAGCGCCTGGGGCGCTCAGTTGGTTAAGCCGCTGCCTTCGGCTCAGGTCATGATCCCAGGATCCTGGGATCGAGCCCCGAATTGGGCTCTCTGCTCAGCAGGGAGCCTGCTTCCTCCTCTCTCTCTGCCTGCCTCTCTGTCTACTTGTGATCTCTCTCTGTCAAATAAAAAAATAAAATCTTTTTTAAAAAAATTACTAGATGAAAATCTACAGCTATAGAGTGGAAAACACCTTTTGACACATGGCATGAGAACCAAAGCCATAAAAAGGTTTATAATTTTACTACATAGAAATTTTAAACTTTTCTATGATCTAAAACACCATAAGCAAATTCAAAGGACAAGCAACAAGCCACATAAAAATATGTGCAACAATGCCTATATCACATTGAAATTTAAAGCATTCTTTGAATCAATAGAGTTTAAAAATGAGAAAAAAACACTATAAATTATAAATATATGTGAAAGGGTGTTCACACTGATTAGTAATTTTAGAATACACAGTAAAATAATGACCTATATTTGTCAGGCTGGCAAACAATGATAATATCAAATGTCAACAAGGGTGTGGCATACATTATGTGTAAGGAATTATGTTGGATGTTACAGATACAAATATAAGTAACATAGAAACAGTGTTCCAGTTCACAAAGAACTTATATTTTTAAGGGGTGTACAAGTGGAAGGGGGAAATTTTTTAAATGAGTACATAATTTTTAAATACAATTCTGATGTGCTACAAAGGAGAAATACAGGGTGCTTTGAGGAGGACCTGATGTTATTTGGGCAGAGGTATTCTCAGCCACTGTAAACTGATCAACTCTTTAGGAAAATTGGCAAAATTTTAGATATCCACAATGTTTGTCTAAATAATTCTACTCCTAAAAAAAAATTAAAAAAAAAAATTCTATTCCTAAATAGCGAGTCTACCAAAACACCAGCCAGGTATATATACAAAATGATGCTTACAGCAACATTGTTTATAACAGAAAAAAGAAATAATTCAAATCTTTATTAGAGGATATTGACTAAGACAGGGTACATCCAACAGAATTCAACCATCAGAAAGAATGATTTTTCACCCAAAATAATAACATATGCAGGAATAAACCTAACCAAAGAAGTGAAAGACCTGTACTCTGAAAACACTGATCTAAGAAATTAAAGATGACACAAAGAAATGAAGAGACATTCCATGCTCATGGATAAGAAGAAAAAATATTGTTAAAATGTCTATGTTACCCAAAACACTCTACATATTCAATGCAATTCCTATCAAAATACCAACAGCATTTTTATAGAACTAGAACAAATGATCCTAAAATTTGTATGGAACCATAAAAGACCCTGAAGAGCCAAAGCAATCTTGAAAAAAGAGGAGCAAAGCTGGAAGCATCACAACTTTAGACTTCAAGTTATATTACAAAGTTATAGTAATCAAAACAGTATGGTGCTGGCACAAAAAATAGATACACAGATCAACAGAACAGAATAGAAAACCCCAAAATGGACCCACAACTATATGGTCAATTTTTCACAAAGCAGGAAAGAATATCCAACATACCTTCAATAGTCTCTTCAAAAAATGGTTTTGGGAAAACTGGACAGCAACAGGCAAAATAATTAAACTTAACCACTTTCTTAAACCACAAATATAAATAAATTAAAAATGAATTAAAGACCTAAGTGTGAAACCTGAAACCTGAAACCTTAAAAATTCTAGAAAAGAGAACAGGCAGTAATTTCTGACATGGCCATAGCAACTTTTTTCTACATAAGTCCCCTAGGGAAGGAAAAAAAAAGCAAAAACAAACTATTGGGACTACATCAAAATAAAAAGTTTCTGTACAGTGAAGAAAACAATCAATGAAACTAAAAGTCAACCTATAGAATGGGATAAGGTATTTGCAAATGACATATCTGAATAAGGGTTAGTATCCAAAATATATGAAGAAGTTATAAAACTCAACACCAAAACCCTTCAAATAACCAAATTTAAAAAATGGGCAGAACAAATATAACACTGTATGTTAACTAACTGGAATTAAAATAAAAACCTTTTAAAAATGGGTAGGACACACGAACAGACATTTATCCAAAAAAGATATAAAGATGGCCAACAGACAAATGAAAAGATGTTCATCAACCTTACCATCAGGGAAACACAAATTAAAAACTGCACTGAACTATTATAACACCAGTCTTAATGGCTAAAATCAACAGCACAAGAAACAACAGGTGTTGGCGAGGATGTGGAGAGAAAGGAACCCTTGTGCCCTGTTGGTATGAATGCAAACTGGTGAAGCCACTGTGGAAAAGAGTAGGGAAGTTCCTCAAAAAGTTAAAAACAGAACTACCCTATGATCCAGCAAATACACTACTAGATATTTACCCAAAGAATAAAAAAATATTTTTTAATGATTCAAAGGGATACATGCACTCCAATGTTTATAGAAGCATTATCTACAATAGCTAAATTAGGAAACAGCCCAAGTGTCCATTGACTAATGAATGGATAAAGAAGTTGTGGTATATATAATGGAATACTACTCAGTCATAAAAAAGAGTGAAAGCTTATCATTTGCCATGGAGTTTAATGTGGAATTTAAGAAACAAAACAAAGAAGCAAAAGGGAATAAAAGGAGAGAGGGGCAAGCCAAGAAACAGACTCTTAACTATAGAGAACAAAATGATGGTTACCAAAGAGAAGGTGGGTGGGGAGATGGGTTAAATAGGTAATTGGGATTAAGGAGCACATTTGTGATGAGCACCCAGGTAATGTATGGAAGTCTTTAATCACTATATTGTTGTACACCTGAAATGGATATTACACTCTATATTAACTAACTGGAGTTTCTTTCTTTCTTTTTTTCTTTTTTTAAGATTTATTTACTTATTTATTTGAGAAGGAGAGAGAGAGAGATCAAAAACATGGGGGGAAGGGTATAGGGAGAAGCAGACTCCTCACTGAGCCGGAAGCCTGATGTGGAACCCCATCACAGGACCCCGGGATCACAACCTGAACCAAAGACAGATGTGTAAATGATTGAACCACCCAGGTGCCCCTACTGGAATTTAAATTAAAACTTAAAAGAAAGAAAGAAAAAAAAAAACCTTAAAAGAAAGGATTTAGGTTGACTAAATCCTTAAAAGATTTTGGGATTTAGGTTGACTAAATCCCAAAACCTTAAAAGACAGGATTTAGGTTGACTAAATCCAAGTCAGATTCCTTGTGTGATTTCAAATATACTATACAATTTTAATGAATCTATGTTTCCTAAACTATAAAACAAGGATAATTGTTATAAGACTTGATTTGATTATTCTGGATAAAGTGGTTAGTTAGTGTTCAGAATCTAAAAGAACTCATTAAATTGTACACATTAAAAATAAAAATAAAAAATTAAAGCAAAAATTTTTTAAAAGAATGATAAAGATGTCTACATATTGACATACAAAGATGTGCGTTATGTGAAAACAAAACCAAGTACAAGATTGTGTTAGTATGAGCAGATTTCTTTCTTTCCCCCCCCCCAGCCTCCGTATGAGCAGATTTCTAAAAACAAATATATATTTTATATTCTGCATATACGGAAAATATCTGGAAGAAAAGAAACAAAACATTTGGGAGAATATTGAGATATACTGAGATAATATATTGAGATAATATAACTTTTACCAAGTTATATATCTATATTGTTTACAATTCTCATGCCAAGCGAGAATTACTTATTGAAAAAAAATTAAATTCAAAAAAACAAAACATTTCTTTAAACTGATCAGTGCAAAGGAGCCTCAGCTTTTCTTGTATTTTGATATTTAAGATGCACCAAAAAAAAGGTGTTCCTCTAACTTTACCAATGGTGAAGGAACAAAGTTTTCTTCCTAATCATTAAAAACAACACACACAGGGCACCTGGGTGGCTCAGTGGGTTAAAGCTTCTGCCTTTGGCTCAGGTCACGAACCCAGAGTCCTGGAATGGAGCCCTGTATCGGGCTCTCTGCTCAGCAGGGAGCCTGCTTCCTCTTCTCTCTCTGCCTGCTTCCCTGCCTACTTGTGATCTCTGTCAAACAAATAAATAAAATCTTTAAAAACAAACAAAACACACACACACACACACACACACACACACACACACACCCCCTTCCTTTACTTAATATATATGGTGTTTAATATTGTAGTCTTTCCTGGGACACCTGGGTGGCTCAGTTGGTTAGGCGGCTGCCTTTAGCTCAGGTCATGATCCAGGGGTTCTGGGATTGAGCCCCACATCGGGCTCCCTGTTCAATGGAGAGCCTGCTTCTCCCTCTCCCTCTGCCTGCTGCTCTGCCTACTTGTGCTCCCTCTCTATCTCTAGGTCAAATACATAAATAAATAAATCTATAAAAAATATTGTGGCCTTTCCTTTTAGGTCCTGTTCCTTACATCCAAAAGCAGGTTATAAATAAATTCACCTTATCTGTGCCTTCTGCTAAAGTAAACTGAAACAACTAAATTTTCAGTCCCATTATCACTATAGTCTAAAAGCTTGACTCAGGCTGCAACCACCCTTTCATTTGAAGCTCTTGTTAAAATGCCATACTACAACTTCTCTGAATAAAAACAAACCCTAGAATATGACATTAGGCTTCCTTTGTTGCTACTTATAATGACTAAGTTCTGTGCTTATAATACAGATTTCATTTAATTATTACATATCAAAGGATTTTATATGGTTTCTCTCATTATGTCTTAATTCAACTTGTTTAGGATACTGTCACACACTTCCAGGTGAGAATGAGAAAAAGAGATTGAGCAACTGACTTAAAAGTAATAAAGCAATAAAGCAGGAATGTCAGTCAGGGGAAAAAAAACAGCTTAGGTCTCCTATATAAAGGCTGAATACCAGTTGTATACTATTCATCTCTAGGGCAAGCTATAAAGCTTTGAAAGTCACCTTCAACAATCATTCAACATGAGTCATGTCCCACCGCCTTACTATTACCTAGTGGAACAGCCTCAGATCTTGTTATAGCCTTTTTAGTATGCTGAAGCCAATAAAACACTCACCATTCAGCAAGAGAAACTAGTTCTGAAACATTTAATAATTTGCCCACAGCCAATGAACGTTCTCACTGCAACTTCTTTCCATATCCTTTACTATTTCTCTGCAAAAGTCAGAAAATGAGAAAAATATTTTAATTATAAGATGAATAGTTTATGAATTTAGTTAGCAAAATTTAAGTCCAAAAATTTATTAGGTGCCGTTTTGTTGTTGTTGTTCCAGAAACTGTGCTAACCACTATGAATATAAAAATTGCAAAGACACTCACCTGATCCCCAAGAAGTCCAGGCTTGTTGGGGAGACATAGCTCACAAATCACTATCGTACTAAAATTCTACTTTCCTAGCTTTTAATGAAGACCAAAATCACCAAGAAAATAGGTGCAGTTAGGACTATGAATTACTACTTTAATTCAGTACATTATCTTCCCACTCTCGTCCCTTAGAATTTATGTGTATTTCTAAATATCATTCCTACTAAAAGGAAGCAGGGATCCTTGGAGAAACAGCTGGTTCCAAATGTGAAGCATGGAATTAATGAGATGAAACTGGGATATCCTGTGGTGCCCAGAAATCAAGGAGATTCCCAAAGACTAATGGGACTATGTTAAATGGACAATGGTAATGAACCTGAAGGAGCCCAATTTGACTCATTAGGGATAATCCCAGGAAAATAAAAAAATAATGACATTAATGAACTAGAAAACACTAAATAAAATATTGATACTAAAAGAAGAAGAAAAGCACAGAAAAATAAAGTTCTTCTTTACAGAATAATAGAGATAATAAACAAAGGAAATGACAGTCCCACCATTTTGTACATCTTATATAGTCACCAAAACATGCTAAAATCATTGAGTAGAAGGTTGCTGGGGAAGATATTCACAAAGTTTCGCTCCACAAATTATCAATGACAAAAAGGAAGACAAGAGTGACCAAGCTTACTATGACTACCTGGTGGGGAACTTGACCCTACATGCCTTCTAAGGTGATGTGATGAGACACAACATATCACCTAGGTAGCCTTCTTGTTGAAACTGTTTGATTAATTAGACAAATTCAGAATGTGGGGTACATTATTGGACAACTTGCCTCTTAAAACAAAATTCATCTTCATAAAAAATTTATTTTCATAAAATGTAAAACTAACATTAAAAAAAAAAGGTGCGGACTTAAGCTTCTGGGAAATGGAATAGATGTATTTTTCCTTATTCTTTCTACAAGTACAACTAAAATCCCTAGACATGAGATGGAAAATTAATATAAGAAGGTTCTGAAAGGTGGAAAGGAAAAGACAAACTGTTTAAGGAACTTGGGACTCAGGAACAACACAGTGGCAAGTTGCTTGAGTTTTCTTTTTGCCTCATATATACCAGATTGGGAGGTGAAGAAGTGGTCAACCTGGAAATACTACAGGGCACAAACATAAAAGCCTGCTGTCAAAGGACCAGGAAAGGACATTCAGACAATAAATGCTCTACTCCAGTCAGAAGAAATAACATGAATATAAAACAGTAGAAATCAAAGAACAGAGCTTCAAACACCTATGAGATTATAATAAGAGATCTAACACTTAAGTCAACAGGGTCCAGGAAAGAGACAAAGATGGAGGAAGCTGGAAAAGTAGTAGAAAAAAAAATAGCTGAAAACTTTCTGAATTCAGCAAAAGATTAATGTACAGATTCAAAAAGATGAACTGCAGACTGAGAATCCCAAAGAAATCTACATCAAAACATGCCATAGTCAAAATTCTAAAAAACAAAAAAACTTGAAAGCTGCGAGAGAAATGACATTTTCCTGTTGGGAAAACAATTCAAATGGCAGCAGATTCCTCACCAGAAACCATGTGGCCAGAGGAAGTAATACATTTTTCAGGCACTGAAAGAAAAGAACTGTCAACCCAGCATCCTGTATCCAGAGAAAATATCCCTTATGAATCAAAGGGAAATCAAAATATTCTCAGATAAAAAAAAAAAATAAGAGAGTTTGTTGCTAGTAGACTTATCCCAAAAGAACAGCTAAAGGAAGTTCTCTCAACAGAAAAGAAATGATAAAAGAAGGAATCTAGGAGCATCAGGAATAAATAATAAAAATGAATGTAATTATAATACTATTTGTCTCCTCTTAAGACTTCTAAATTATGTTTGATGGTTGAAACAAAAATTATAATCCTGTCTGATGTGGTTCTGAATGTAGGTAAAAAATTATAAGTGAGGAGAGTAAAGAGAGGTAAGACTTCCGCACTTTGCTCCAAGTGGTAAAATATCCATGCCAGCAGACTGTGATAAATAATATGTATAATGTAATACTTAGAAGGCCACTAACAATATGTAAAAAGCTACAATCAAAACAATTTAGAGGGGTGCCTGGGTGGCTCAGCGGGTTAAAGCCTCTGCCTTCAGTTCAGGTCTTGATCTCAGGGTCTGGGATCAAGCCCTGCATCGGGATCTCTGCTCAGCAGGGAGCCTGCTTCCCCCCAACCCCGCCTGCCTCTCTGACTACATGTAATCTCTGTCTGTCAAATAAATAAAAATCTTTTTTAAAAAATTAGAAAGATCAAAATAGAATTCTAAAAAACTGTTTAAGATAATCCACAGTAAGAGGGAGAAAAGAGGGAAACAAATCTGAAGAAATAATGGCTGAAAACTTTCCAAAATTATTAGAAAACAATAACGTCTACATTAGGGAAGCTCAGTGAATTGCAAGCAGGATAAACTCAAATCGATCCACAAACAGGCACATTCTAGTAGAAATGCTAAAAATCAAAAAACAAGGAGGAAAAATCTTGAAAGCAGGAAGAGAAAAACAACTTAGCATTTACAACAGAACCATAATAAGACTAACAGCTGACATCTCATCGGAAACAATGAAAGCCAGGCGGCAATGGGATAGCATATTCAAAGTACTCAAGGGAAACAAAACAAAACAAAACAAAACTATCAGCCAGGAATCCTATAGCCAGCAAAGTTATCTTTCAAAGTGACGGTGAAAAGGGTATATTCCCATAAGAAAGGAAAACATGATTTTGAAGTGATATTTGTATATTTGTGTTCATAGCAACATTATTCACAGTAGCCTAAAAGTGCAAGGAACTCAAATGTCAGATGAATGGATGAACAAAATGTAATGTATACATAAGTGTAATATTATTCAGACTTATAAAGAAAGGAAAGGAAAGTCACATGCTACAATATGAAAACAGTATGTAAGGTGAAATAAGCTAAATACAAAATGACAAATACTGTATAATATACTTTATAGGGGATAACTAGAGTGGTGGTTGCCAGGGGCTGGGGGAAGGTGAGGATGGAGAGTTAGTGTTTAGTGGGTATAGAATTTCAGTTTTTCATGATGGAGAATGCTGAAGACTGATGATGGTGGCCATACAACATCGTTAACATACTTAATATCATTAAACTGTACACCTAAAAATGGATACAATGGTAAATTTTGTTATGTGTATTTCACTGCAATAAAAAAAATTGGGGGAAAAATAAAAGTGATATAAAGACTTTCCCAAATAAACAAAAACTGAGAGAATTTGTTGCTAGTATACCTGCCTTACAAGAAATACCAGTGTAAGTTCTTCTCAGTGAAAGCACATGAGCCCAAAAGGTAATTCAAATCCACACACACACAAAAATCAAAAAGCAGGGGCACCTGGGTGACTCAGTGGGTTAAAGCCTCTGCCTTCAGCTCAGGTCATGATCCCAGGGTCCTGGGATCGAGCCCTGCATCGGGCTCTCTGCTCGGCAGGGAGCCTGCTTCCCCCTCTCTCTCTGCCTGCCTCTCTGCCTACTTGTGATCTGTCTGTCAAATAAATAAATAAAATATTTTAAAAAAATCAAAGAGCACATAGGGCGCCTGGGTGGCTCAGTGGGTTAAGCCGCTGCTTTCGGCTCAGGTCATGATCTCAGAGTCCTGGGATCGAGTCCCGCATCGGGCTCTCTGCTCAGCAGAGAGCCTGCTTCCCTCTCTCTCTCTCTGCCTGCCTCTCCATCTACTTGTGATTTCTCTCTGTCAAATAAATAAATAAAATCTTTAAAAAAAAAAAAAAAAATCAAAGAGCACATAAAGGTAATTAAGTAATTATAAATAAGAGCAAAAATGTATGCTTTTCTCCTTTCTTCTCTGGATTTAAAAAACAATTATATAGGTGTGCCTGGGTGGCTCAAATGTTAAGCATCTGCCTTCAGCTCAGGTCATGATCTCCAGGTCCTGGGATTGAACCCCATGTCATCGGGCTCCCAGATCAGTGGGGAGTTTGCTTCTCCCTCCCCCCCATTTCTTGTGCAGTCTCTCTCTACCTCTCAAATGAATAAATAAAATCTTAAGCAATTATATAAAATATGATCCATAGAGTATATTGTTGGACATATAATGTATAGAAATATATGTGTAATATATCTACCAACAATTGAACAAAACAGCTGGATTGGAGTAAAGCTATACTGAGTTAAGGAAGTTACTACAGTTGGCTAAGGTAATAATTATAACAACGTATGCTTAAGTTTGTAATATTAACAGGTATAATACGGTAACAATAATATAACAAAAAGTAAAAAATGAGAATAGAGCTATATAGAGGTAACATTTCTGTATTTCATTGGAATTAAGTATAAATCTGAAGTAAATTCTGATAAGTTATCAGAATATAATGAAAAGAGATAAAGTAAAAAAAGTCGTTAAAGAAAATAAAAGGTCTGTATTTCCTAGAGCCACAGTAACAGATAACCACAAATAGAGTGGCTTAAAACAACAGAATTGTATTCTTTCCCTCTTCTGGAGGGAATAAAATAAATTTTATTTTAAAATTTAAAATAAATTTTAAAAGTTTTAATATAAACTTTATTTTTTATAAATAAAAAGGATAAAAGTCTGAAATCAAGGTGTCAGCAGGACATGTTCTCTCTGAAGTTTCTCAGAAAGAGTCCTTCCTTGCCTCTTCCAGCTTCTTGTGGTTCCCAGTTATCACACACATTCTTGGCTTGTACTTGCATCTCTGCCTCTGTCTTCACATGGCCTTCTTTCTGTGTGTCTCTGCATATACTTTTCTTACAATGACTTTAATCGTTGCATTTAGGGACCACCCTAATTAATCCAGGATGATTCATCTCAAGATCTCCAATGTACCAGCCAACCCATTAAAATATTAACACTAGAAATCACTCACTTAATGCAAAAGAAAGCAGTGAGAGGAATAAGAGGAACAAAAAAAGATAAGACACACAGAAAACCAAAAGTAAAATGGCAAATATAAATCTAATAATACTAAATGCGAATGAATTAAACATTCCAATAAAATGGCACAGTTTGTCAGACTGGATAAATATACACATAATCTGGCCATTTGCTGTCCAGGAAGTATAATTTAGATACAAAATAGTAATGGATTGAAATAAGTGAATGAAAAAAAAAAGTATCATGCAAATAGCAACCACAAGAGAGTTCCGGTGCCTATAGTAATATCAGATGTAATAGACTTTGAAATATAAATTTTACTAGGGCACCTGGGTGGCTCAGTTGGTTAACTGACTGCCTTTGGCTCAGGTTATGATCTTAGAGTCCTGGAATCAAGTCCCACATTAGACTCCCTGCTTGGTGGGAAGTCTTCTTCTCCTGCTGACCTCTCTCCTCTCATGCTCTCTCATTCTCTCTCTATATCAAATAAATAAAATCTTTAAAAAAAATTTTACTAGAAAGGGGCACCTGGGTGGCTCAATCTGTTGAGCTTCTGCCTTCAGTCCAGGTCATGATCTTAGAGTCCTGGAATCGAGCCCCATGTTGGACTCCTCGCTCGGTAGAGAGTCTGCTTCTCCCTCTGCCTTCTGCTCCCCCTGTCTGTGCTCTTTCTCTCTCACTCTTGCTCTATCTCAAATGGATAAATAAAATCTTTTTTTAAAAGGTTACTAGAGGGTGCCTGGGTGGCTCAGTGGGTTAAGCCTCTGCCTTCAGCTCATGTCATGATCTCAGGGTCCTGGGATTGAGTCCCACATCGGGCTCTCTGCTTGGCAGGGAGCTTGCTTCCTCCTCTCTCTCTCTCTGCCTGCCTCTCTGCTTACTTGTGATTTCACTCTGTCAAATAAATAAATAAAATCTTTAAAGAAAATGTTACTAGAGATAAGGACATCATGATAAAAAGGTCATGTCATCAGAAGATATAACAAGTATATATGCACTTAGTAGAGCACCAAAATATATAAAGCAAAAAGTGACAGAAATGAAGGGAGAAAGGACAATTCAACAGTAGTAGCTAAGGACTTTAATACCCACTTTCTATAATAGACAGAACTATACATTATCTCAACAAGGAAATAGATCTGAAAAATACTCTAGGCCAGTCAGAACACTAGATCTGTAGAACATGCAACCCAACACAACAGTATATACATTCTTCTCAAGTGCACACAGAACATTCTCAATAACATACCATGTGCCTGGCCATAAAACAAACCTCAATCAATTTAAAGGGACAAAAATAATGCAAAGAATGTTGCCTAACCAAAATGGGATGTAATTAGAAATCAACAGCAGAAAAACATTTGTGAAACTCACAAATATGTAAAGATTAAACAACATACTCCAAAATAACAATGGGTCAGAGAAGAAATTAAAAGAGAAATCCAAAATACTTTAAGATGAATGAAAATGAAGAATTAATATACCAAAACTTATGGAACACCTCTCTAGCAGTGCAGCAGTGCTTAGAGGAAAATTCACAGTGGTAGATACCTATGTTAATGTTAAAAGGTAGGGAAGAGACAGTAAGTATCCCCCAAACTGAGAAGGCATTTTGAGACTAAAAACAAAAAAGGTGACTCCATACAGTTTACATAGAGTTTTATTCACACGGGAAGGATTGGGCAGACGAGGTTCCAGTCAGCTGTGCAGCCATTCTCTACAGAGTCCGGACCTTCATCCACAGATTTTATGGAGTGAGGGGGTGTACAGAAGGTCACTGTAGTGAGATCAAAGGGTTCCCATGCATTTCAAAGGGTTTGTATGCACTGAATTAACATCGAACATTTAACTAGACCTCGTGGTACCACCTATGCATCAGGAAGGGGAGAGACTATTTTATCTCTAACAAACTTGAGGAGGGACAAATTAAGACTCCCGCATCCCAGACTTTGTGGGAATTTCTAAAGTATATAGATATTAATCTCCAAGAGAGAGATAGCCCCAGGAGAGGTCATTGAGTGAACATGAACAAGGTGGAAGGCCAAAGATGGAGTCACTATTGCTAGCATGTCTACAGTTAAAAAGAAAAAAATCTCAAATCAATAACTTAACCTTTCACTTTAAAACACTAGAAAAAGAGAAGTAAACTAAACCTAATGCACGCAGAAGGAAGTAAATAATAGGTCAGAGCAAAAAATAATGAAATAGGGAATAGAAAAACAATAGAGAAGATAAATAAAACCAAAATCTGCTTCTTTGAAGAGATCAACAAAATTGACAAACCTTTAGTTAGGTTGGCCAAGAAAATATAAGAGACAATTGAAATTACTAGAATCAGAAATGAAAGAGGGGATATTAGTACCAACTTTACAGAAATAAAAAGAATTATAAAACAATACTGTGAACAAATCCATGCCAACAAATTAGATAACTTAAAGTGAAATGGAAAAGTTCTTGGAAACATACCAACTACCAAAACTGACTCAAGAATAAAACATTCTGAACAGAGCTATGACAAGTGAAAAGACTGAATTAGTAATAGAAATTTATCCACAAAGAAAAGCCAGCCCCAGAGTTCACTGCTGAATTGTACTAAATGTTTTTTAGAGATTTTATTTATTTGACAGAGATCATGAAAGAACAGAAGCAGGCGGAGCAGCAGAGGGAGAGGGAGAGGGAGAAGTAGGCTCCCCATTGATCAGGGAGCCCAATACGAGGCTTGATCCCCAGACTCTGGGATCATGACCTGGGCTGAAGGCAGATGCTTAACCAACTGAGCCACCCAGGTGCCCTGTACTAAACATTTAAAGAGGAATATTCAGTATCAATTCTTCACAGACTGTTCCCAAAAATAGAGGAGAAAGGAAAGTTTCCCAACTCATCTTATGAGACCAATATTATCCTAATATCAAAACCAGATAAAGACATCAGGAAAAAAAAAACAAACTACAAATCAGTAGCTTTTCTGAATATGGACATATGAAAATCCTTAAGAAAATACTAGTAAACCAAATCCAACAACATAAAACAATAACAACAACAACAACCCACAAAAGCTATATACCATTGACCAAATGGTTTTACCCTAGGAATGCAAGGTTGGTTTAATATCCAAAAATCAATCATTTCAATACAAGACATTGTAAAATCACATGGTCATTTCAATAGATACAGAAAAAGCATTTAACAAAATCCAAACTCTTTCCTGATAAAAACATTCAACAAACTAGAAGCAAACATTCTCAAGCTGATAAAAGTCATCTACTAAAAATCCACAGCTAATAGTGAAAGATTAGATGCTTCCCTCCTAAGACCAGGAAAAAGGCAAAGATGTCTGGAGCTCCTGGTAAGGGCAATTAGGCAAGAAAAAGCACCCACACTGGAAAAGAAGAGATAAGACTACTATATTCACAGATTACATGGTCCCGTATTTAGGAAACCCTATAACCTACTGAAAAACTATCAGAACTCATAAACTTTAGCCAGGTTGCAGGATCAAGACATATATACAAAAATGTATTGTATTGCTATATATTTGCAACAAACAATCCAAAAATGAAATTAAGTAAACAATTTCATTTACAATAACATCAAAAATAATAAAATACTTCATTTAACCTGAAAAATGCCAAACTTTTACCCTGAAAATTACAAAACATTGTTGAAAGAAATTAAGAATAAATAAATGGGGAAACATTCTGTGTTGATGGATTGGAAGACTTAATGTCAAAATGGCAGTACTCTCCAAACTGATACATAATTCAACATAATCCTATCAAAATCTCAGTTGATTCTTTGTGGAAATTGATAATGATATTAAAAAATCCATATGGAATTGCAAGGCCCAGAACTGCCAAAAGAGTCTTGAGAAATAAAAATAAAGACTCACAATTCCCAATTTCAAAACTTACTATACAGCAACATTAATCAAGATGGTGTGGTACTGGTGCAAGGATGGACATATAAAGCATTAGAACCAAATTGAGAGTAAAAAAATAAACCCAAACATCTGTGGTGAACTAAATTTCAGAAAGGGTGACAAGACTATTCAACAGGGAAAGAATAGTGTTTTCAACAAATGGTGCTGGGACAACCAGATAAACACAAACAAAAGAAAGTTGTACCCTTATCTCATATATATGCAAAAGCTAATTCAAATTGGATCAAACATTTAAGAGCTAAAACTGTATTTTGCAATATATAAATATATATATATATCAAGTAAATGCTTTGTACACCTGAAACTAATATAATGCTATACATCAATTACACCTCAATTTTGAAGAAGCACTAAATCTATAAATCTCTTAGAAGAAAATACAGAGGTGAATCCTAATGACCTTAGACTTGATAAAGAATTCTTCCCAAAATCACAACAAAAATAAAGATAAATAGAACTGCACCACAATTAAACATTTCTCTGTTTAAAAGAACACCATCAAGAATGGGAAAAACCGGGAGCCTGGGTGGCTCAGTGGGTTAAGCCGCTGCCTTCAGCTCAGGTCATGATCTCAGGGTCCTGGGATCGAGTCCCGCATCAGGCTCTCTGCTCAGCAGGGAGCCTGCTTCCTCCTCTCTCTCTCTGCCTGCCTCTCTGCCTACTTGTAATCTCTCTCTCTGTCAAATAAATGAATAAAATCTTTAAAAAAAAAAAAAAAAGAATGGGAAAAACCGGGCACCTGGGTGGCTCAGTGGGTTAAGCCACTGCCTTCGGCTCAGGTCAGGATCTCAGGGTCCTGGGATCGAGCCCCGCATCAGGCTCTCTGCTCAGCAGGGAGCCTGCTTCCTCCTCTCTCTCTCTCTGCCTGCCTCTCTGCCTACTTGTGATCTTTCTCTCTGTCAAATAAATAAATAAATAATCTTAAAAAAAAAAAAAAGAATGGGAAAAACCACCTGCAAATCATGTACTGATAAGGATTTAATATCCAGAATTATATAAACAACCTCAACAACAACCGCAAGAACAACTCAATTTTAAAGTGAGCTAAAGACTTGAATACATCTTTCTCTAAGAAGATAAATAAATGGCCAATGAAGACATGAAAAGATACTCAACATCACTAGTCATCAGCAGAGAAATATAACCCAAAGCCACAATGAGATTCACCCCTCCTAAGCTAGAATTAAAAAGTCAGATAATAACAAATGTTGACAAGGATATGGGAACATCAGAACCTTCATTCATTGCTGCGGAGAATTTAAAATGGTGCAGCCACTTTGTAAAACAATCTGGCAGCTCCTCAAATGATTAAACATGGAATTACCAAGATGACCCAGGAATTCCACTCCTAGGTAGGTATATACCCCCCAAATGAAAACACATGAAACCATAAGAATTGGTGAAAAAGTAAGTAGGCACAGTAAGCAGCATCATTTATAATAGCAAAGATGGTAACAATTCAAATGCCTGTCAAATGATGAATGGATGAACGAGTGGCATATCCATACACTAGAATTCTATTTTCCCATAGGAGGAATGACATACTGCTACTCGCTGCAACGCGAACCTTGAAGACATTATGGCAAGTGAGAGAAGTGAGTCACAAAATACCACATGTTGTATGATTCCATTCACATTAAGGGGAAACTAAAGTACCATGAAGAAGACTTTGTTTACCAGAAGGTGGGAACTGGAGAGAATGGGAGACTGTCCGCCTAGGCTCTGACAGAAACCTGGGTTTGGCCTCCCCTAGGACATGCAGAACACTGTGGTTGTTGGTCTCCAGAAAGGGAATGTTGCTTCTCTTGTCAAAGCATGAAGAAGCCAGAAGACTGAATTTGGGAAGCTCACAAATGAGAAACCACCCATGTCACAAATCGGTCTGTAGTCAATCCCGACAGTGGCTAACTATGCATCCTCTATCAGAGGGAAACAAAACAGGGACACCTGGGTGGCTCAGTGGGTTAAGCAGCTGCCTTTGGCTCAGGTCATGATCCCAGCGTCCTGGGCTCGAGTCCCACATCGGGCTCCTTGCTCCGCGGGGAGCCTGCTTCTCCCTCTGACTCTGCCTTCCACTCTGTCTGCCTGTGCTCACTCTCGCTCTCTCTCATAAATAAATAAAATCTTTAAAAAAAAAAAAAAAGAGGGAAACAAAACAAAATAATCTTTGATTACCATCCTTGCTCCTGGGCCGCTACTCTGGGAGAAATAATAGAGAGCTCCTGGTTCGAGGCCAGCCTGCTCCTACCTTCCCTGCCCTCCCCTCCACTTGAGCTCCTTCCTGTCTTTTCCACTGGTTCCCTTCTATCCTGGCTGACCCAGTCCAGTCCCTCAGAATCCTCTTCTTGTTCTTACTTTTAAAGGCTGGAGCTTCCCAGGAGTCTAGCTTCAGTTCTCCTCTCTAGTCTACCTCTTCCAGGCAATCTTGCCTACTCTCATGGTTTTAACTTCCACAAGAACAGACTTGTCCCCCCAAATCCATATCTACCATAAACCAGACACCTAGATTTCCAACTTCATAACACACACATCCGTGTGGCTGCCACACTTAATGGATCATTTTCTGCAGACTCTGTCATAGTTTGGGTTCCCTCAAATCTACCTCCTTAAGGTAAAGATTTGAGAGCAAACTGTTTATTTGAGAGCAAACTGACATGAGAAGCCTTGAGCAGAGGAGTAAGAAGGGGAAGCATGGAATGAAAGCATGTTTCATCAAGAAAGTTACAACGGAGGGCACATAAAACTTGATCCCACTGGGGAACTCTGGGACCCAGCATATAACATAGACCCAGCAGCGCTATCCCACTGGAGGAGCAGGGAGCTGCTGTAGTCATACGCTGTTATCCTTGGTTGAAGGCTTCTGGGGAGTTAGAAGGGTGTGGATTTCCCAGCAGTTTCACTCTGGTGCTGTGGGTTGCAAAGTGGGCACCTGAAAACTCTCTGGCAAAAAAATGCAGGTGCTAACACTGGGAAGGCAGGTCAGCGTCACAGATGAGGGGAAAGGGATACAGGCAGGGTATCCATGCCTCGGCTACCCACTCAAACCCGGAGTTCCTCTCAGATTCCCTATCGTAGTTGGTATCACCCAGGCCAGAGAAAAGTGGTGTCAAAACCAGTTCCTCTCTCTCTCTCTTTCTCTCTCTGTCCTTTACCTCCACACCCAGGCCCCTGAGGTTTCTATGCCCTGAGTGGTACATCCTTTCCTTTTTTGTCATCCCTACTGCCAAAGCCTTGGTTGCTAACTGGATTTCCTACACCCAGCCTCTTCCACCTCTCATCCATCCGCTAAAAAAACTGCCAGCATGAACATGCTAAAATGCAAATCCATTTAAACCCTATATTAAAAATACTTCAGTGGTTTATAATGAGGTATCTGGAATAATTAAAATTCACAGAGACAGTCAGCAGAAAGGTGGCTGCCAGGGGGCTGGGGAGAGGGAATGGGGAGTCAATGTTGAACGGGGACAGTCTCCGTCTGGGAGATGGAAAAGTTCTGGAGGTGGATGGTGGAGATGGTTGCACAATGGTTTGAATGTATTTAATGCCACTTAACTATATACACTGAAAATAGTTAAGGTGGTAAATGTCAAGTCTATTTTACCACATTAAAAAAAAAAACTTTAATACTTCAATGGTTCCCACTGCCTAAGGAAGAAAGTCCAAGTATCTTCCCATGATGCATTTAGCCCATCCTCTAGACCTCACCTGTCCCTCCGGCCTCATCTCCTACCACCCCAGCTCTGAGTTTCCCCTCCCAGCATTTCACACTACATGTAGTCTCCAGATACATCTTGCTTTTCCATGTCTGTTTCCCACCGGTCTTTCTGGTTTCTCTTCCTAGAGCACCATTCCCACCCTTGTATGTGAGCAATTTCTCTTCATTCCTCCAAAGTCATTCATTCATTTGTTCAATGATTATCTACTGGGTCTTTGATTCCCATCTTAGGAAACAGAGTGGCGGGAAAGGCAGGTCAGGAACAAGTGATTTGAAGTGAACACAAGTATAAGGTCCTTGAGAGGCATCTAAGAAGGGGGTCTCGCCTCACCTGGGAATGTCGAGGTTGCAGAAGCGTAAATACCTCTGCATGTCAGGGACCCTCTGATGGTTATCCTCTCTCCTTGGTGCTACCTCTGAGCTTTGTATGTACTTCTAATTTCTGTACATACCACATTGTTTATAATAATTTTATAAGCTTCTATATTAGTCATGATTCTCTAGGTTGCCAGTGACATTAAGCCAATATGAACAAAAAGAGATGGGAGGAGGAATCATCATCTTCCATAAATAAGCCATGGAAAGCGCAGAGGTGGTTGGGGCCTGTGGAACAAAGGAATCTGGGAACATCCACTCTCCATGCCTTTTGGCGTGTTACCTTCATCCTCTCGGTGGGAGTTAGGGGTTCAGGCAGCACGAGATTCATGTAGTGAATTAATGTCACAAATACCACAGTCCACCAATTCTAGGACACGCATTTTAATGTTCCTGAAGTCAGCATACCTCTCACAGTTGCCATTGGCTGCCAACGCCAATGTCTGGATGTGTGCGAAATCGGGCAGTTAACTAGTAAGCTCACCAAGGGCACTGGTTAAGCGTCTGCCTTTGGCTCAGGTCATGATCTCGGGGTCCTGGGATTAAGCCCTGCATTGGGCTCCCTCTCCCTCTGACTGTCTCCCACTGTGTTCTCTCTTTCTCCCTCTCTGTTTCTCAGATAAATAAATAAAATATTGAAGGAAGAAGAAGAAGAAGAGGATGAAAGAGGAGGGAGGAGGAAATCGAGAAGCAGCAGCAGCAGCTCACCCAAAAGCATGGTGACTTCATTTTCATCCTAGGGGGCCTCATGGGAAACTGCAGTCCTGCAATATTTCAACCTACAAACTAAGCAAGGATGTTCAAAGAAGGGATGTGAGTCCTGATTGCTTAATCGACACCTTCTGGTCGATACCTTCAGTTAAGTGCAAGGGAAATGTCAGCATCAAATTTTCAGAACAGATGTCACAAGCTCAGAATGAAATCCTGGAGAGGAGTGAGGAACACTTTCACAACCAACACATTACCGGTGCACTTGATGGCAGAGGGGACATTATCTGTGAAACAAATCATGGACATAAATGACCTGGGTAAAAAAGTGATTCAAAAGAGACACTCTGGGGGTGCCTGGGTGGCTCAGTTGGTTAAGCACCCAACTCTTGGTTTTGGCTCAGGTTGTGATCTCAGGGTCTTGGGAATCAGGCCCCAAGTTGGGGTCCATGCTTAAAGCAGAATCTGCTAAAGCTTCCCTCTCTCTCCCCCTCTCCCCCTCCCCATGTTCTCACTCTCTCTCTCTCTCTCTCAAACAAATAAATAAATCTTAAGAAGAGAGAGAGAGAGAAAGAGAGACACTCTGAATGTGAGGAAGTTCTAGAAATACCTCAACCAATGTATCACACTTATATTTTCCTTTGTGCACATGTGCAAGAACGGAATATGACAGACACAGATGTCTAAACATTCTAAAAGATCTCTCAGGAAGTCTAAAAATTTGTTTTTTTTTAAAAGATTTTATTTATTTATTTGACAGAGAGAAATCACAAGTAGACGGAGAGGCAGGCAGAGAGAGAGAGAGGGAAGCAGGCTCCCTGCTGAGCAGAGAGCCCGATGCGGGACTTGATCCCAGGACCCTGAGATCATGACCTGAGCTGAAGGCAGCGGCTTAACCCACTGAGCCACCCAGGCGCCCAGGAAGTCTAAAAATTTTTAAATATACCTAATAAGTATCATATCCTGGTTTAATTGACAGTATTTATTTTTTCTTTTTCAGTGGAACACAAAATAATTGTTTTAAAATTGCTACTATTGGGCGCCTGGGTGGCTCAGTGGGTTAAGCCTCTGCCTTCGGTTCAGGTCATGATCTCAGGGTCTTGGGATCGAGGCCCGCATCGGGCTCTCTGCTCAGTGGGGAGCCTGCTTTCATCTCTCTGCCTACTTGTGACCTCTCTCTCTCTCTCAAATAAATGAATAAAATCTTTTTTAAAAAAATAAAAAAATAATAAAATTGCTACTATTTTGGATTTTACGAAATTATATTTATTGGGCACTTACTGTACACTGGAGACATACATTAAGCAAAACAAGGGCCAAGCTCCTGTGGAGTTCATGCATCCCTATAACTCCTGAGAACAAAGGGGCCCTCTTACACACCGGCTCCATTTTGAACTATCCGAAGAAAAGTGATTAACCTGGTATGGATGACACAGTCATCCCTGGAAAAGTCTTTGTGAACAGAGAGTATGTATGAAGTTCTATGATTGTCTCAATCTGGGTCATGGCCAATCCTTGTGCCCAAAGTTAAGACTACTTCCAGAAGAAGGAAAGAAGGAGCATTGAACAGAAAAATAATTACAGTTGTTTTTTTTTTTTGTTTGTTTGTTTGTTTTATTTTTAAAGATTTCATTTATTTTTTTGACAGAGAGAGATCACAAGTAGGCAGAGAGGCAGGCAGAGAGAGAGAGAGGAGGAAGCAGACTTCCCACCAAGCAGAGAGCCCGTTGAGGGACTCGATCCCAGGACCCTGAGATCATGACCTGAGCTAAAAGCAGAGGCTTAAGCCACTGAGCCACCCAGGCGCCCAATTACAGTTGCTTTAATGTCTGTTTGTTCCATAAGACTGTGGGCACACAGAAATAGCGTTCTTGTCTACACCAGGTAGGGTCCAATCAAGAAACTAGAATTCAAAAGAGGTAGTTCAATGGCGAGAATTTAATATGGGAAGTAGTTACAAGGTTTGAGGAAGGGCGAGACAGCCAAATGGGATGGTGGAATGTTGAGCTAGAGGGAAAAGGAAGAAGGTGGTATCACCAGAGGCCAGTGTCACTCAGCTGGAGGTAGAACCATCCAGAGATACTGTTCAAAGCAGAAAACAGGGAGAGAAATCCCCTCACTTTTCCCTTCCTCTTACTTTCCAATCTCCCACAAGTGCCTTTTCCTAGCCACCCTTATCCATTGGCATTTCACAAAGGAATCTTCAAAGTGAAGTTGGCAGAATCAGCTCCCTCCAACAGAGCTCTCTCCAACAGAGAGAACAGGAAAAGGGTAGAGACTGAGTCTGACGGT
Organism: Mustela nivalis; assembly: GCF_964662115.1. Taxonomy (NCBI): domain Eukaryota; kingdom Metazoa; phylum Chordata; class Mammalia; order Carnivora; family Mustelidae; genus Mustela; species Mustela nivalis. Next base: position 11,350,105 of record NC_139036.1, read on the forward strand.
AAGGAGGCAGATAACTGGGCAATGTCTGATCTGTCTCTGTATCTCCAGTGCCTAACATGGCACCTGGTTCCTACAGAAGGAAATCAACCAAGTACAAAGAGAAACTGAGAATGACCATTGAAATACAGGGACAGAGATACAGATGGAGCCTTACTGCACTGGAGAGTAGAGGGTAACTTATGCCACGCAGGGTATACAAGAGAAGATTTGCAACAAACGTGATGAATGAAAAATCATACAATTATTGGGCAAGGATTTGCCAGAGAAATAAAAAGGTGAGAAGGTCAGCCCCGCAAGGAAGACTGCACACGTTGAAGGCAGGGGACACAAAAGCTTTTCAAGCAATGACAAGATTCAAAGTCAAATTCTATTAAGTGTACCTCTTAACAGGATTATATAGCTTTCCCTTTTATTATTTACACAATGTATTAAACAGACATATGTCCTTGTATCAAATCATTCCTGAATTCCTATAATAAAAACAATTTGGCCAAAAGGCCCCTGGGTGGCTTGGTCAGCTGAGCATCTGTTTCTTGTTCTTGGCTGAGGTCTTGATCTCACAGTCATGAGTTTGAGCCCTGTGTTGGGCTCTGCACTGGACATGGAGCTACTTAGGAAAAACAAACAAACAAACAAAAAAACTACTTGGGCAAAATGTATTACTTTTTTAATTCTGCTGAATCCATTTTGCCTTTTCTTTTTTTCTTTCTTTTTTTTTTTTTTTTACATAGGCTCCATGCCAGCATGGAGTCCCAGCACAGGGCTTGAACTTACCTCCCTGATCAAGACCTGAGCTGAGAACAAGAGTCAGACCCTTAACCAACTGAGCCCCCCAGGTGCCCCAATTGCCATTTTACCTAGGAAATGTGCATATACACCACACGTGACCTTTGGTCTAAGTTTACTTTTGTGGGCTTCCCTTGTTCTCTGTCAGGGTTACTTTCACTTTGTGAAATTATTTGGAGAGCTTTCTATGTTTTCATATTTCCTGACATATTTTATTTTAAAGATTTCTATTTATTTATTTGACACACAGAGAGAGATCACAAGTAGGCAGAGAGATAGGGGAAGCAGGCTCCCTGCCGAGCAGAGAGCCTGATGTGGGACTTGATCCCAGAACCCTGAAATCATGACCTAAGCCGGAGGCAGAGGCTTAACCCACTGAGCCACCCCGGCGCCCCATCCTGACATATTTTAATAGCAGTGGGGATTGTCATCACTAACCTTTAATCATTTAAGCATTTGTGATTCTGCCTGTGGGTGTTTATTTAACTCAATCTCTTTCTTGTCATTCCTGCTATCCACTTTTTGGCTGCTTGGGACCCCTGCTACATCAATCCTGACTCCCTCCTTCCTTGAACCACAAAACCCTGATCTTTATCCTCTGGTTATAATGAATTAAACCCTTGGGGCCCTTGCCCCTGTCCCACCTAATTCCACTTCCCCCTTTATCTTAGATCTCTCCTCCTTATGCCTGATACGCCCTGTCCTAAGCCCCAGCGCCAGGTTCTGTGCCCGCCTGGTCCTGGCCTGTTGTCTTCTCGGGTAGCTGGCTGATCACTCATCTGTCTCCCCCACCCCCGAGACATTAAGCTGAAAGACTGATTTGCACCTTATCCCACACCATAATCTTAGCTCTGGCACACAGTAGGTCCTCGCTATGTAGCAATCGAGTGAGTGTTATAAACTTGTGCCTCAGAAACAAGACAAGAAAAAATTAAGCTGGCAAACCACAGTCTGGGCCCAACGAACGGAGTGCGTTACTTACCATCTATGGATGCTTTTGGCCCTAAGGGCAGAGCTGAGTTGTTACGAGAGAGGCTGTATAACCCTGAAAATCCTATCTGGCTCTTTACAGAGAAAGTTTTCAAATCCCTGGTTTAGAGTTTCCCCTCATACGTAGACTCCACTGAGCTGTGGCCTTTTTGTGCATCAGAATAAGAAACAATCCAGAATGGGTTGAAAAGAAAGAGTTATTACTGCTCTAAGAGGGTGAGCACATTCCCTCTGTTTTCTGTTATCTCACTGACCCCCACTCAACGCCATGAGATACAGCGACCACTGCCGTGCTTGCCACTTGGAGTTCACGCGACCCCAAACCATGCTCATCTAACATCTTCACAAATGTCAGCACCAGTTTGTTTATTTCCAAGGTACCAACTCACGTACATGTGGGCTGGCCATAAATCCAAACAACGACAGGGACCAGGAGGTCAAGAGAATGAGTGGGGCCAGCCAGGTCGGGGAGAGCTTGTGTTGTAGCTAAAGGAGGATCCTACCAGTCCATGACTTTAGCCAACGAAGAAATACTATTTATTCCACAGAGACTGGAGATAATGGATTTTTATGTGAAATGTCTTGATTATTAAAGTTCTGTTAATTCACGTATCAAAAGGTAAAAACCAAAGTCCTGGGCACTACTGGGGAAAGGGAGGTGGCATAGACACGCTGAAGATGACCAGGCAGTACTCGGTTCTATCAACCATAGGCACGTACTATGACCAGGAAATGCTGCTCCTGGGTCTGAATCCCAAAGAGATTCTCACGTGGATCATACAGGGACATGGACAAGAGTTCCATTCAGCATTGCTTGAAGTGTGGCAGGGTAGGAATCAATGTCTGTGTGTCCACCCCCAGATGCAGTGGGCAAACACACCAGATAATCACACAGCAACAGGGACAGGATATAAAAACATAGTGGTGAGGGGCGCATAGGTGGCTCAGTGGGTTAAAGCCTCTGCCTTCGGCTCAGGTCATGATCCCAGGGTCCTGAGATCGAGCCCCACATCAGGCTCTCTGCTCAGCAGGGAGCCTGCTTCCCCCTCTCTCTGCCTGCCTCTCTGCCTACTTGTGATCTCTTTCTGTCAAATAAATAAATAAAATCTTAATAAAAATAAAAACATAGTGGTGAATGACAACACTGGGAAAGAGAGTGACAGCTATGAAAAACACATGCACATAACACACAGTCTGCATTTTTAAGTACACATACAAACAAAAGCGCGTATATCCAATGCATCTGAATAGTTTGCTATGGGGGGGGGGAGAATAAGCATGAGGTACACCACAAGACGAGAGAGGAGCTTTCGTGGACCAATGATGATAAAGGGTCAAGAATGAGATTATGGGGGCACCTGGGTGGCTCAGTGGGTTAAGCCTCTGCCTTCGGCTCAGGTCATGATCTCAGGGTCCTGGGATCGAGTCCCGCATCGGGCTCTCTGCTCGGCGGGGAGCCTGCTTCCTTCTCTCTCTCTCTGCCTGCCTCTCAGTGTACTTGTAATTTCTCTCTGTCAAATAAATAAATAAAATCTTAAAAAAAAAAAAAAGAATGAGATTATGATTAGTCATTCCCCACACCTGAGGTCCAAACACATGGGGAGAGGGAGGAAAAAAACAGATACATTCCATAGGGTCAGGAAGAAAAAAAGTGATTTGGAGATCTAAGCCCCCACACAGGTTCAGTGACCTCAGAAAACCTCACAAACAAAAACCTTTAATTATACAATTATACCATCTGCTGCCTGGGGAGATAGACAGAACTCGACAGACAATCCAAGCAGCTAGCTAATGGCAGCTTGGTGCTCTCCATCACCATCCTCTTCACAGAACAAAAAAGCAGCCACATGTTAAACAGGGGACAGAATGAAGTGGATACGGTTTCCTACTTTCCTGTGGTTTTTCTTTCAACAAGCATTAAAAGGCACCAACTGTATGCATTTCACCCTACAAAAAGGCACAGCTAATGTAGCTGAGAGGAGTTGCTGTCTGGTCCTCAGGGAATTCGTGATATTCTGGGAGATTAGACTTAGCCCCAAAGGGTGAAGCAACGAAACCATCTAATTCTGGGGGGAAGGTATATATTAAGCTGCAGATTGCTGTGTTCGATGATAAGCACCTGCCATCTTGAAGTGACCAAAGGCCAATAGGGGAAGAAAAGAATTTAAAATAGTTGAATGCCGCCCCCCCCCACCCCACCCCCATGCTCCACCACTGACATCCTTTCAAAGGTGCTCTGGCTTCTTCCAAAGTCAGCAAACAATTCTTTACCCATCATTTGTATCTTAATATTTTAAAATGTTGCTCCCTCCTCAGAGAGGGAGCAAAAAACACTTGATGATCTGGCAGAGAGAAGCCATTTCCAGGTATGGTATCCATCTTTTTCTGTGGAAAGTAGGAGGGAAACTTTGCAGAAAACAGTTAACATAATAGGCTGAGACCACTATTCTCCAGAAGGCCCTGTTTAGAAGGTTAGCCCTTGGCTGACATTAGGGAACTTGGATTTGGAGGATGGGGGTGTGGGTCCTAACATTTGCAGACCTGATAAGAGAGTCCCACTGGCCTAAACTGTTTGTACAAATGCTGTGGTTTACGCTGAACACCTGCTTTCCCGCTGGGAGTCCAAAGTATTGGAATGTGCTAGGCAGAGGGCGTGTACATGACCAGCCCCTGGTAAAAACTACAGGCCCTGAGTCTCTAGTGAGCTTCCCGGGCAGATAGCATTACACACATTGCTGTCCCAACTCATCCTGGGGGAAATCAAACATGTGACTCCCCTGGGAGAGGCTTCTTGGAAGCTGGTGTCCTCTGGATTTGGCACCGTGTACCTCTTCCATTGGCTGATTTTGCTTCATGTCCTTTCAATGTTTACGACACCACAGCCATGAATATGGCAATAGGCTGAGTCCTGTCGGACCTAGCGAATCCCCGACTCTGGGGCTAGTCTTGCAGACCTCTGACATACAGATAGGTTCCAAATAAAAGATAATAGTGGAGGTTGTACTAAGATGATGGACTAAACACATCCTTCTGCTTTCCAGGTGGCCTAAAATTCTACAGAATGGCAAAAACACTTTTTTAAACAATATTAAATCAGTAAGAGACCTTGGGGAAAAAAAAAAAAAAAAAACAGGGCCACTGGGTAACTGGAACGTCTAAGAAATTTCTGAAAGGTGGAGGGTACTCAGAATCAGATTGCCTGAGCAAATCACACCTCCATGCACGTCTGGGAGGGGGCCGTCATGCAGTGGAAACTGATCTGGGACTTGGGGCTCTAAGGTTGCGGACAGAAAGAGGGGCAGGGATGGAATGTGACAACTGGATGACTGGGGAACTGTGGCCAGAACAGCCCTGACTACTAGACCCTTCCAGCCCACAACAAATGCTCCCCACCGAAATATATACCCCACTCAGCAGAGTTCGGAGGAACTGTTCAACAGTCGCCAGGGGCTGCCTATGGGGAACAGCACAGGCAGGAAAACAGGAATTCACAAACTCAAAGATGTGCCTCGGAGGAAGAGCCACTGAGTTTTTATTCAACGTCACAAAATGGGGACATCAAGTCAGTAGAACATATACCCAGGGAAAAAGAGTTAGTAGTACCCAGGGAAAGAGAGTTAGTAGAGCACATAGAAGCACATAAAAGAAATTATTAGATGGCCTTGGGAAGATCTGAGGGGACGCTCTATCGAGGAAAGCATGCAGCTGAGCGGAGAAGATCTCTAGGTGGTGAAACAAAAAAGCATGGTGAAAGGAATAATGCTATTATATGTGCAAAAAAAAAAAACAAAACAAAACAAAAAGAGGAGGGATTAAGAATTGAATTCCTTTAAAAAAAATTTTTTTATTCATTTATTTGATAGAAAGAGACAGCTAGAGAGGGAACGGAAGTGGGAGGGGGAGAAGCAGGCTCCCCACTGAGCCCAATGAGGAGATCGATCCCAAGACCCTGGGATAATGACCTGAGCCAAAGGCAGATGCTTAACCCACTGAGCCACCGTGGTGCCCCAAGAATCAGATTCTTATTTAATTGTATTTGCACAAAGAGACTTTGGATGAACATATAAGAAACTAATAACGTGGCTACTTGTTTGGGGGGTGAGGGAGAAGTGAGCAGATGGGGGAAGGGATGGTGGGAGACCTTTCTCTCATAGCTTTTTAATACAGTATGATTTTTGAACACTGATTATCTTAGCTATTCCAAAAGCTAAATTTTATAAGGTGGAAACCTTGAAAAATAAATATATGATAATCAACACTGAAAAACACACAAAAGATGGACCAGGAGAACACACTGGACAAAGTCAAACACTGGGTTAGTTAATAGGAAAGTCCAAGGCAAGGAATCTCCCAAAATGTGGCTCATAAAGATAAGAAGGCAGATCATCTGAGAAGAACATCCAGAAACATGACAGACAAATTGTGAAATTCTGGTACCTATTTAATAGTAATTTCAGAAAAAGAAAATAAAGAAATGGAGGTAAAGAAATGCTCAGAGAAATTTCTCCTGTGCCACAGAAGTGCATTAATCTTTGGGAAGAAAGGAACCACCAAGCACTGAGCAGGAAGAACAGAAGAGAATGACCCCTGGACAAATAGTGAAGTTTTGAACACCAAGGAAAAAGAAAAAAATGGTTAAGCTTCAGAGAGAATAAACAGGTTAACTATAAAGAAACAGAAATCAGACTGCAGAAACTTCTCATCAACCACGCTAGATACCAGCAGAAAATGAAGAATTATCTTCAAAATGTAAAGGTGGTTTTTTTTTTAATTTATTTTTTATTTATTTTCAGCATAACAGTATTCATTATTTTTACACCACACCCAGTGTTCCATGCAATCTGTGCCCTCTATAATACCCACCGCCTGGTACTCCAACCTCCCACCCCCCGCCCCTTCAAAACCCTCAGATTGTTTTTCAGAGTCCATAGTCTCTCATGGTTCACCTCCCCTTCCAATTTCCTCAAACTCAACACACACAAAACAGACAATCATATCAAAAAATGGGCAGAAGATATGGACAGACACCTCTCCAATGTAGGTGGTTTTTTTTTTTTTCAAAGATTTCATTTATCTATTTGAGAACCACAGAGAGAGCGTGTGAGCATGAGTTGGGGGCAGGGGCAGACTGAGAAGGAGAAGCAGGCTCCCCACTGAGCAGGGAGCCAGACTAAATGCTGGGCTCAATGCCAGGACCCTGGGATCATGACCTGAGCTGAAGGCAGATGCTTACCGGACTAAGCCACCCAGGTGCCCCAAAATACAGAGAATAGAATCTTACCCGCAGTCAAGTATACTCAGATAGAAAAGCAAAATAAAAAATATTTTAAACATGCAAGGGCTCAGAAAGTTTACCACCCACAAAATCTCAGGGGAAAAAAATTTCTCAAGGACTCATTTAAGTAATAAGGAATTCAAAAAATAGAAAAACAAGGAAAAAAGAACCAGTGGTGAGCAAATAATTGGCCAAATTGATAACTGATGAGCAAATAATCAGTAAAATATAACTGCTTATGCATAATATACAAAAGCCCCAAATCCCATACGATCTTTTTTTTTAAAAGATTTTATTTATTTATTTGACCGACAGAGATCACAAGTAGGCAGAGAGGCAGGCAGAGAGAGAAGAGGAAGCAGGCTCCCGCTGAGCAGAGAGCCCGATGTGGGTCTTGATCCCAGGACCCTGTGATCATGACCAGAGCTGGAGGCAGAGGCTTAACCCACTGAGCCACTCAGGTGCCCCCATTTGATCTTAATATGAGACAAAATTAAAGTCATGTTAAGGTTCATTCTTGCTTTACTCATAAAGAGTTCATATACACAGATTATCTTTAAACATCAAGTGGAAAAAAATGTTTAGACTCGTGTGAAAATTTAAGGGTAACAGAAGAGCTAAATTTCATTTATGATCAGGAAAATACAAATCTAAACCATAATGTGATACCCACCAGGCTGACTAAAATGGAAAAGAAAGAAGTTATCAAAAGATGACAAGGATGTGAACCATATGCTTCTCAGGTACATAAGTTAGTACAATCACTGTTGGAAACTGTCAATATTTACTTAAACCCCATGCTCATGCCATGACCAAGCAACTCCCCTCCTAGATATGTACTCGACAGAAATGCAGACATCGATTCCACAAAAGACATGTACTAGAATGTTCATAGCAGCACTATTTGTGATAGCCCCAAGCTGTAAACAACTTAAACATCAATCATGTAAAATGGGTATCTACATTGTGGATATACACCCCAATGGAATAGATAGGGCAACAAGAGTGAACAAACCACAGCTACACTCCTCCGAAAGAGAGACAAACCACACAGCCATAATGTTGATGGAAAGAAGTTGGATAGAAAAGAGTACAACTATATGATTCTATTGATATAAAGTACAAAAATAGGTAAAATGAATCTACTGTGTTAGAAATCAATCTAGTGGTTATCCTTGGTGGTGGGCCACATGAGGGCAAATTCTGGAGTGTTGGAAAGGTGGTTTCCTGTTTGGAGTGCTGAGTATATGTGTATTCAGCCTGTCAAAATTCATGGAGTTATACAGTTAACATGGGTATACCTTTACACATTAATGTTGTACCTCCATAAAAAAATTGCCTCTAAAGTTAAAGGTACCTACCACAGACTAGAAATAATATCTGTAATTTCCATGTCTTGAGAGGAATAACATAGAATAAGAAAAACTTGGTCAGTCCAACAAAAAGCAAGAAAGTGTCAGTGGCTGGCAGGAATAAACAGGAGAAATAGAAAACATAAAATAAGATGGCAGGAAGCAACTTCTGAATAGAAATAAGAAGTAATTGAAATAATTGAAAATAATTGAAATATTTTGTAGTAATTGAAATAAATATAAATGGGTTAAAGCTGCTTACTGAAAGGCAAAGATTTCACACCCATTATGACAGATGCTATCAAAAACCCCCAGAAAATAACAAGTGTTGGAGAGAATGTGGAGACATTGGAACCCTTGTGCCCTGTTGGTTGGGAATATAAAATGGTGCAGTTGCTATGAGAAATAGTTCGGCAGTGTCTTGAAAAGTTGAATATAGAATTACAATATGACTCACAACTCCACTTCTGGGTATATGCCCAAAAGCATGGAGAGTGGGGTCTTGAAGACATATCTGTACACCCATACTCATTGCAGCATTATTCACAATAGCTAAAATATGGAAGCAACTGAGAAATGAAATTATAAGCAAAATGTGGTGTATATATATGCAATGGAGTATTATTCAGCCTGAAAAAGAAGAAAATGTGGACACATGCTATGACACCAAGTGACCTGAGGACATTACGCTAAGTGGAATAACCAAGTCACAAAAAGACAAAAACTACATAAAGTACTTTATGAGTTTCCTAGAACAGGAAAATTCATAAAGACAGAAAGTAGAGGGCTGGTTACCAGGAGCTGGGGGAGGAGGAAATGGGGAGGAGGGAATGGATAGTTGTTGTTTAATGGGTATAGAGTTTCAATTCTGCAAGATGAAAAAATTCCAGAGATTGGTTGCACAGTAATATGAATATACTTAATACTAGTGAACTGTACACTTATAAATTTTAAAGTAAATTTTATATTATGTGTATTTTGCCATAATTTTTTAAAAACACAAACATAAAAAAATAATAAATAAATAAAAACACAAACGTTAAGTAATAAAACAAAATGTAGCTATAAGCTAATTGTAAGAGTAAGAGCTAAAACACAGAAAATTGAAAATAAATGAATATGAAAAGATAAGCCAGATAAAAAATAAAGCAGATGTAGCAATATTAATATTTATATCCAACAAAACAGAATGAAAAGCAAAAATAATGAAATAAAATAGATGACTATTCTCCAAAGGTACAAGAAATTTTGTAAGAATCATAAAGCTTTAATGTATCTAAAAGCATAGCTTCAAAAATACATGTAAATATATAAACAGTGTTTATGGGTGGCCTGTAAACATACATATTACAAAACTAATAGAAATAGGACCAAAGAAACCCACTGGGAATCATAGTGGAAATCTTTTTTTTTTTTTTTAAGATTTTATTTATTTATTTGACAGAGATTACAAGTAGACAGAGAGGCAGGCAGAGAGAGAGGAAGGGAAGCAGGCTCCCTGCTAAGCAGAGAGCCTGATGCGGGGCTCGAGCCCAGGACCCTGGGATCATGACCTGAGCCAAAGGCAGAGGCTTTAACCCACTGAGCCACCCAGGCGCCCCCATAGTGGAAATCTTTAATGCAAGTCTCAGAATCAACAGGTCAGAGAAAAAATAAGCTATGGAGACAGAGAACATAATTTGTAATTAATAATTTTGAGATAAATCTATAATTTTGCACAGGGAAATGTCACAAAACTGACAGGTCATTAGATTACAAATTAATTTCTGCTTTTTAAAAAAAATCTCCATCTTTCTTTCAACAATGTGGTAGAATAGAGATCCCAAAGCCTTCCAAACAAAACATCTTTAAAAACTGCTAGAAAAACAACGACAATAACACCTTTGAAATCAATGGCTTAGAGAAACCCAATGAAGCCAAAATTCAAGGATGCAGGCAAAATAAAGGTATTTTCAGATATTATGAAAACAGAGAATGCATCATCAATGCAGGAATTTCTAAAGAGTGTACTTCACAGAAAAGGAAAATGATCCAAAGAGGAATAGCATGATCTAAAAAGGAATGAAAAGTGAAGAAAGTAGGTAAACAGCAGGTAAGTAGGTAAAGTAGGTAAAAAGTAGGTAAGTCTAATAAATATTGACCTGGAAAATTAGTATAATAGTAACATCAGTAATGTCTGATTTAAAGGGTTAAACCAAAAGCAGATCTCAGAATTAAATGGCATGAAAATATTCATGTCCTTGCCTTGTTCAGGAGGACTGATTACACCAATGATGGAAGCCATCAAATTCAAAAGGCTAGAACTTGCAGACATAAACTGAAATTAAGTAGCAAGAAAAATTAAGAACATAAGCGATGACACAGAAAAATAAAATGAACAGAATTTTTAAAAAGGATTTTATGTATTTATTTGAGAGAGATCGAGAGAGCAAGCCCATGAGGCGCCTGGGTGGCTCAGTGGGTTAAGCCGCTGCCTTCGGCTCAGGTCATGATCTCAGGGTCCTGGGATCGAGTCCCGCATCGGGCTCTCTGCTCAGCGGGGAGCCTGCTTCCCTCTCTCTCTCTCTGCCTGCCTCTCCATCTACTTGTGATTTCTCTCTGTCAAATAAATAAATAAAATCTTAAAAAAAAAAAAAAAAAAAGAGAGAGCAAGCCCAAACAGAAAGAGGGGCAGAGGGAGAAGGAGAAGTAGACTCCTGGCCTAGCTGGGAGTATGATGTGGAGCACGATACCAGGACTTTGAGATCATGACCTGAGCTGAAGGCAGATGCTTAACCGACTGAGCCACCCAGGCGCCCCTAAAATTAACAAGATTAATCAGTTAAGCCAGAAACTGGTGCTTTGAAAAGATAATAAAATAAGCAAGCCTCAATCAAGCCTAACCAATAAAAAAAAAAAAAGGAGAAAAGGCACGCACACAAAACTGTGAACAAGACAGACAACATACCATAGATGTAGAAGAGCTATTTCCTTACAACAGAAGACTATAAACAACATTATGCTAACACATATTAAATTTCTTTCTTTTTTTTTAAGATTTTATTTATTTATCTGACAGGCAGAGATCACAAGTAGGCAGAGAGGCACACAGAGAGAGGAGAAAGCAGGCTACCCGAGGAGCAGAGAGCCCGATGCAGGACTCGATCCTAGGACCCCAGGACCATGACCCAAGCTGAAGGAAGAGGCTCTAACCCACTGAGCCACCCAGGCGCCCCAACACATATTAAATTTCAATAGCGTTAATGATTTCCTGGGAAGATGTAAAGTATTAGATTGACTTTGAAGAAAGAGAAAACCTGAGAAGAATCAATATCATGGAAAAAATAGAAAAGATAGTGAAGTACTGATACCAACTTCTTAAAAAATATTATCACCAATAGCCTAGGCAGCCTGCAGTCAGATTCTGCCAAACTTCAAAGAACAGATAATTCTTCTGCTCCAGAGCATAAAATGTGGTGGAAAGTTTCCCACCAGAATCAGTGAGGACAGCCTAACGCTAATTATGAGCTTAGATACAAAAAAGGGAGCAGGTGAGGGGTGGATATACCAATTTCACTTATAAATATAAATACATGGGGGCGCCTGGGTGGCTCAGTGGATTAAGCCTCTGCCTTCCGCTCAGGTCATGGTCTCAGGGTCCTGGAATCAAGTCCCACATCAGGCTCTCTGCTCAGTGGGGAGCCTGGTTCCCCTCCCCACCCCCCGCCTGGCTCTCTGCCTACTTGTGATCTCTCTCTCTGTGCCAAATAAATAAATAAAATATTTTAAATATTTAAAAATAAATAAATAAATAAATAAAATTAACCCAGGATTTTAGACACAGAAAATCTAGCAGCAGCATCACTTATGTTATCAATTTTTATTTTTTTTAAGATTTTTTTTTTAAATTTATTTGACAGAGAGAGATCACAAGTAGGCAGAGAGGCAGGCAGAGAGAAAACCTATGTTATCAATTTTAAGAAGAAATCTACATGGGCGTATCAATATACATTATACAAAAGAACTTGGGGAAAAAAAATCAACATTCACCCCTAACTTTTTAAACTCTTAGTAATCAGACGCAAATGAAAACTTACTTAATAGGATAAAAATATATTTAGTGAAGCTCCCACAGGAGCATTCCCCTAAAATCAAGCCCAAAATAGTCAACACTGTAGAGAGGATGGTCAATGGAAAAAAAAGAAAGAAAAAGTTCAAACATTCGTAAGAGACAGCTGCTGCTTCTTAACAGATGATGAAATTATTTACCTAGAACAGCCAAACAAACCAAATGAAAAACTCTTAAAACTGATAGGGTTTTTGGTCTGGAGGCTCAGCTTCGGATCTAGTCTTAGTACCAAATTAAATGTGCTTGCTTTGAGAATTACTCATGCAAAGCTATTTTCTGTAGTGTAAAAAATTAGGGTTGACAAACTTCTGCTCCTTCTCTCCTCTCCTATCTCAAACGGTGAAATACCATCGAGTCTGAAACTGGATAGCAAAAACCTTCTCAAACCAAAACTGGTCCTGAAGGGTTGGGTTGTGACTCGACTCAAAAACACTCTATCTCCTGGCGCCAGCTACCGCAGTTACTAATGGATAAGCATGTCAACCAGTCCAACATAATTCTTCCGATAGAGGGCAAGGAAGAGCACCTTCAGAGGAATTTTTTTTTTTTCAAACCTTATACTGCTTATTATATAAACTTGCGTGCTGGCAAAGGCAGCGCCCACAAAATAAACATAAGATATTCGGGGTCAAGCTTGCTTAAAAAAAAAAAAAGACATAAAATTAATTTTCTTTCAAAGATATTTGGTAGAGAGGTTGTTCCTGTTGCACTCCTGGCAGGCTCCGCATCACCGGCCACCCCTGAGCATCCAAACGGTCCCCCAGGGCTCCCCAGGTACACTGCGCGGTGGTACCGCCAGCTGACCCGGGAGACGCGGGCCAGAGCCTTCCCCGGTCACCCCAGGCCAACAAGGGGGGGCCAGAGCTCTGTGGACGCGGAGGACGGCCAAGGGTTACTCGGTCCCCGACACACACAGCATCCTCAGGACAGCACCAGGGAGGGTGCAGGAGGCTCCGGGAGCCCCGGGGGCCCCAGTCGAGCGTGTCCACGCACCTGTCCCACCGCGGCGAGGGTTAGGGTCGCCTCTCAGGGCCGCAGTCCTCGGGAATCACCTGGCCCTCCGTCCGGGGCTTCTGCGCCAAGCCCCCGGGGCCCGGAGGGGAGGGGGGCGGCCCCCTGTCGCTGCCACCTGCGGCACCAATCCCGCAGCTCCCGGGCTGGGTGGGCAGGACAGGGTAGGACGTCCGTCCCGGGCTGGGGGCGGCAACCGCCGGGCGAAGGGGGACCGGGGCCACCGGGGCGACAGCGGCAGCTGTCCCTCTCAGACGGGCCGTCCTGCGCCCCCGCTCCCGGACCCTTGGACCCCAGCGCTTGCCGGCTCGACCCGGGAAGACGACGCAGCTGAGGCGCAAAGGAGCGGCGACCAGCGCCGCTCTTACTCACCCGCCCCACTCGTTCCAGCCGCGCCGCCGCCGCAGCCCGCAGACGCCGCGGCTCCCAGCGCTCACGGATGCTCCGCGAAAGGTCCCTGGGAACCTACCCGCGCCTCCGGGAGCCGCCTCCAGGGGGCGGGCGCGAGCCTGCGCGGGGCATCCTGGGAGTTGTAGTCCTGGGACATCTTCGCCCTGTACCGCCCCCCATCGAAAAACCCGTGGTGGTCCCTTCTTCCCCGGTCCTTCTTCTGTCTCTCTTGGGTTCATCTCTGCTTCTGACTGATAAATGATGGAGCGCCCGGTCGAGCCCCAGGCCTCCTCTGCTCACTCTAAATCAGTAATTTGCAAAGTATGGCACCTGGACCAACAGCTTAAGCATCAATCTTTTGGGAACCTGATAGAAATGCAAATTGTCCATCACAGGGAAGCTATTCCATTTTAATTGTATTGAAAACTGGGGGTGGGGCCCAGGAATCTGCATTTTGCAAACCTTCAAGTGATTCTCATTGCTCTACACACCACCGCCTCTAGTCAAGGTACTTAACATTACACTTAAGGCATTAGTTACCGGACTCATACACACATACCCTTAAGTCCCTAGGTACACTGCACGACACCCACGCCGTTTATGTCCTGGCCTCGATCTCTCTCCTGGCTCCAGGCCTCACTGTCTCAGTGTCCAGCCAACATCTCCTCTGGATCCTCTGAGACACCGGAAATCCAACAGCGTCAAGACCAAATTCATGATCTTTACTTCCCTCAATCTGGTTCTCCTGCATTGTGCCTATGACCACAGGCTGAAAACTGTCCGCTGCGTTTATATACACGGAAGTCACTTAAAACTGTAGTGAAAGCTCCAGGGGTGAAATGCCAGGAACCTGAATCATATTTGAAGGAGAGAGGATCAAATGAGGGAAAAATGGAGGCAGGAAGAGTAGCCAACTCCGCAAGATGTGGTGGGGAGGGGAGGGAGAGTACTCGTGGTTGGAGATGGAAATGTGCTGAGGATTTTTTTTTTTTTTTAAGATGTTTAAGTATTTCTGAAAAGAATCCTGTTGACAGGGGCGCCTGAGTGGCTCAGTCAGTTAAGCGGCTGCCTTGGGTTGGGGTCGTGATAGAGCCCCTGCATGGGGCTCCCCCCCTGCGTGGGGAGTCTGCTTCTCCCTCTCCCACTGCCCCTGCTTGTGTTTCCTCTCTCGTGTCTCTCTCTGTCAAATAAATAAATACTATCCTTTTTTTAAAAAAGAATCCTGTTGAAAGAGCTTCTGACTCTACAGGAGAGGAAAAAGTATTTCCTACACTAGGATTCCTGAAAAGATTGTATATATGTGAGGAGGGAGGTAGAGTCCCAAGCATAAGTTAGAGAGATGAGTCTAGACTAGTGGTTCTCAGCCGCGGGGGGATTCATGCCCCGCACCCCGACCCAGGAAACTATGGTGATGTCTGTGGACATTTTTGGTTGTCATGACTACGGGTGGTAAGAGCATCTAATACGTAGAGGCTGGGGAGGCTGATAAATATTTTGCAATGCACAGGACAGTCTCCCACAACAAAGAATGTTCCAGCCTCAAATGTCCATAGCGCTGAAGTTGAGAAACTCTAGCTTGGACAGTAGCGCCTTCTGCTGGAAGAGATGGGAAGAAAGGGAGCAAAGAAAAATCAAAGTTTTCTCTGGAAAGGAAGAGAGGAAGCTGTCTATGAGGACAGATAGGGGTGTGTGTGTGCATGCATGCGTGCGTGCGTGTGTGTGTATGTATGCGTGTGAACTGCTGAATCATGAGATCTAAGCGGAGTAATAAGAGAAGTAGAGGAAGGAGATCACTGAATAGTTGGGAAGAAGTAGTGGGATCAACAGACCAGGAGTTTTGATGGGGGTCAGAGATTTATTTGTCTTATTGGAGTAATGTGAGGCTGGATTGCTAAGGTGGCGTGGAGGCAGGACCACGGAGCATCCATGGTACTTCATGCAGTGAGCAAGGCAGCCCCAGCGGAAGCAGTGGGGTGAACAGAGGAGCTAAAGTCACGCACGCGGATGTGGAAATATCCATACGAATTGCAGGACACCTATTTGGGTCGCTACGAGTGACCTCTTAAGTGAATAAGTGGAAAGATTCCAGCAAGGGGAGAGGGTGGTAAGGTCATGTGATCGAAATCTTTTTTTTTTTAAGATTTTATTTATTTATTTGACAGAGAGAGATCACAAGTAGACAGAGAGGCAGGCAGAGAGAGAGAGGAGGAAGCAGGCTCCCTGCTGAGCAGAGAGCCCCATGCGGGACTCGATCCCAGGACCCTGAGATCATGACCTGAGCTGAAGGCAGCGGCTTAACCCACTGAGCCACCCAGGCGCCCATGTGATCGAAATCTTAAAGAAACCGGACTTTGGACAAGCTTGCAGGGAGCAGGGTCTTAGCAACAGGCTGGGGAGGGGTTCCCAGGAGTTGCGTTTCAGTGAAGACAAAGCTGGAGACACAGTGTCTGAGGACACAGCAGAATGTACAGGATGTGGGGCAGAAATTCCAGACGATTCTAGATTAGTATGGGAACGGCTTGGATTGTAGGTTCCCAAGAGGACGAGGCAGCACTGAGGGGAGCCGGGCATGGTGAGGTAGACAGGTGGGATAGCGTCTATATTTTGGAGGTTGACTGATGAAAACAGGAATGAAACATGAAGACTGAGCCTCAAGATCAGACAGTTTGCCTCACTGTACAGGGTGGGAGCTGAGAAGACATCCATCCCTGGCCACTGTATTCTTGAAGAGACCTGTGACAACAGTTTCCTAATATGGAAATAGTAAGTCTTAGTTATGATAAGTTTCTAATACAAATTTTTAATGTATTTATTTATTTGAGAGAGAGAGAGAGAAAGAGAGAGGCAGGCGAGCTGGGGGAGGGGCAGAGGGAGAGGGAGAGAGAGAATCTCAAGCAGACTCTGCGTTGAACATGGAGACCCAAGCAGGGCTCCATCTTAAAACCCTGAGATCATGACCTGAGAGGAAGAGTCAGACATTTGACCGACTGAGCTCCCCAGGCACCCTGCCGCCCCCGGCTAATAATAAAATTTTTAAATTATTTTGGGAATAAGCTTACGTGTCCTTTATTTATTTATTTACTTTAGTATGTAGCTGATTCTGTTCGCTTAGACTTCACTTAGGATTTCTACACTGATATTCAAAAAAGTGAGCGTGAGCTATCATTTCCTTCTCGAATGTCTAATGATGTTGGTTTTCAGAACTAATGTTAGCTCACATCATTAAAAAAAATGTTCAAAGTATTTGTTCTTTGTTTTTATCCTGGAACAGTTCAAGTAGTTTCAAAATGTTCTATTCTTTGAGGTTTGATCGTTGTCCAGTTGAACATTTCGGGGCCTAATGCTTTCGGTGGGGAGAGTGAGCCTTTGAGAATCTTCTTTATTTCCTCTGCGGTAATGTCACAATTTAGATTTTTAGCTCTCTTTTAGAGTCAATTTTGAAAAATCATATTCTCCTGACAACCAATTATCCAATTCATCCAGGTTTTCAAGTGTATTTGCATTAAGTGGAGCGAAACAGTCTTTTGCTGAACCTGTTCATTTCCCCATAATTTCTTGTTTTGCATATGTTTAGTTGATTATGTTACCATTTCAAATTATATTTTTCATTTCAGCTTGTAGATACATTTTTTTTCATTCTACCCTTTCGTTCTTGTTTCCTAATTCATTCATCTCTCTTTATCTTTATTACTTTCTTTTTCTCTGCTTTCTTTGGTAAAGATTTTATTTATTTATTTATTTGACAGAGAGAGAGAGCTAAGCAGAGAGCCTGATTTAGGTCTTGATCCCAGGACCCTGAGATCATGATCTGAGCCGAAAGAAGAGGCTTACCCCTTCTGAGCCACCCTATTTATTTATTTGACAGAGAGAGAGGGAACACAAGCAGGGGGAGTGGGAGAGGGAGAAGCAGTCTCCAACCCCAGGATGCTGGGATTGTAAGGGCCTATTCAGCCAGAGTGGCCCCACCCTGGTTGAAATGCAATTTTGTTGTAAAACTTAAATTGCTCCCCTCGCCAGGGAAGGAACTTAAAAGCAAGTCAGAGAAACCAGTCCCCAGGTAACAAAGTCCAAATACAAGGGTGGGTCAGGACCTGTGGAGGCATTCAATCAGTGGGGGCGCCTACGTTCTCCTAGCAACCAAGGCGTATGGGCCCCGCCCTTTGGGCACCTTTTGGGTGCCAATTCTGAACTAGGTGATAGGCTGGTTCAAATGTCTACTAGGGTAAACTGTAATTCAATTGGTCACCTAGCATCACTGTGGAGTTTCCTGTGTGTGTGTTACAATCTCATTGGCCACCTGTGCGTGGCCAGGCCCAACTACATGGCCTTTGCTCTATAAAAGTTAGTCTGGAAAGCTGGGAGTGGTTGTCCTCTCTGTAAGGGGCGTCCCCGACCGGTCTGTTTGACAGTAGGTCTGATTCCTGATGTTTGGCACTAAATAAAGCTTTGCTTGACCTTTGCTTTGTATCAGTCTTTGCTCCTTTAATCACGGACCCATTATTGGGGTACCCAATTTTTGGGAGACCCAACAGGATCATGACCTGAGCCATGACAATTAACAACTGAGCCACCCAGGCTCCCCTTTTATTGCTTACTTTGACAGGTATTTTTTCTTGAGTTGGGTACTTAGTTTTTCAGTTTTTACCTGTAAATATAAGTATTAAGGATGAAAGGAAGGCTTCAAATATAAATAGGTACTACTTGCAAGATATCTCAAAACTTCTGATGTATCTGTTGCTATTTTGTAGAGATGCTAAAATTTTGGTGTTTGACCTGCCTTGATAGAGTTTTTGGATTTCAAGAGAGAGTGGCAGATTTTTAAAGCTTCCAGCCTTTAGTTTCTGATTCGGGCATTAATGTTCAGTTTTAACTCCTTATGATCAGAAATTGGAGATAGTGTTGATGTACTACTTTGTATCTTTGAAATACCCGAGTTTTCCTTGTGGTCTAAATGAGGGTAGATTTTAGCGACTGTTTTAAGGGCCCTGAGAGGAATGCATATTCCCTGTTTTTCGCATACAGATTTTGACAGTAGTAACGAGATTAACTTAAGTCGTGTAGGTCTTCCATATCCTTACACGTAGTTTGACCTGATATTGATGTGGTTTTGGGATATCGGTGAGATTAGGTCCAGAGCCAATGACCAAGAAGGAATTCTTGAGACGTCTTTGGTGCAAAAAGTCACTTTTTATTAAAGCATGGGGACAGAACCTTGGGTGTGATGAAGTTCTAGAACCTAGGTGAGGTTCGGTGGGCTGAGGTCCGGAGCCGATGACCAAGAAAGAATTCTTGAGACATCTTTGGTGCAAAGTGGTGGTTTATTAAAACAGGGGGGCAGGAAGAGCTGCTGCCCCGGGTTGTGAGGCATGTTACATACCTTGCGGTAGGGGGAAGGTGGGAGTTTTCATATGCTAAAGAGGGCCTACAAGGTACCTGGATATCGGAGGCCTACCGGAGGCCTTGCCCTTGCTGTTTGATCAATGTTGTCTTCAGACCAGCCATTAACATTAAGATAGTTGGGAGACTTTTTGGTGGGATGTCACAATCCTGCTATCAGTGGTCTTTGCTAGCGAGATTTAGGACATTTGCAAGCCAAGGGAGACTCCCTGTCTAGCAGGATTGTGAGCTCTGCAAGTTAACTATTTGTTTATTGTTCATGGCAGTCAGGGCTGCCTGAGGGATGCTACACTTAGGACTGAGGGGGAGCGGATGGAGGTGGGGGGGTACAAGGCGCCAGCTTTTGCTTTGTCCTCAGCCAGCCTCATGCTCCCTCATCAGGTGGAAAGAGCTGCTGTAGTGGGATTGTTAAGGGTAGCTGATTTTATAGACTATGGGATTGAGGGAAGTAAGGAAAAAATGAGGTTTCAAAAGAACTTTCATATGCTAAAAAGGACCTACAGGATACTGGAGGCCTTGCCATCGTCAAATAAAGGTGGGTTTTCTCTGGAATGAGGCATTAACTTTAAGACAGTTGGGAGCGGGCACCTGGGTGCCTCAGCCATTGGGCATCTGCTTTCAGCTCCGGTCGTGATCCCAGGTTGCTGGGATCGAGCCCCCGATTGGGCTCCCTACTCTACTCAGCATGAAGCCTGCTTTCCCTCTCGTAGTCTCCCTGCTTGTGTTCCCTCTCTCGCTGGGTCTCTGTCAAATAAATAAAATCTTAAAAAAAAAAAAAAAAAGACAGCCGGGTGCGTCCTGGAAGAATGTCACACTTGTCCCACCCAGGAGTGGGGCCTGGGGAAGGTTGCAGGTGTTAACTTCTGCTTTGTCTTCAGCCAGTCTTCTGCTCCTCATCAATGTAATCAGAGAGAAGTAAATTAAAACCTTTACTACTATTGTGTTTTATTTCTCCTTATTTCTCTGGAGTCCAGCTTTATAAATGATGATGCTATGTTATCTGTGCACAAATATCTTTATATTCTTGTGAATTGCCCCTTTTAATTATAAAATAACCTTTGTCTCCCTTGATGTTTTTGACCTTTGCCCTTGAATGCAACCTTGTCTGATATTATGAGGAGCCTGATAAATTTTGTTTACATTAGCCCTATACAGCTTGGCCTTTCGATTTTAGCTTTTCTGAAGCCTTTGTTTTAGGCAAATTCCTTGAATATAACACCAAGGGCAACCCTCTTGGGTCCCCTCCTGCTTCGGGAGCTTTGTTCTCTCGCTCAATAAACATTGCTTTGCAGACCACCAAAAAAAGGAAGAGAGAGAGAGAAGCCAGGAAGGAAGGAAGAAAAGAACACCAGGTTTTATTTTGTGATTTAATCTGAAAGCCTTCTTTCTTGGAATCGTTGGGTTTAGCCCGCGTGATGGTTACATTATTTTATGTGTTTTCCTAGACTTTCAAGTTCATCTTCACCTTTTTATTATGTGCTTTGTGTTTGCTTTTGCTGTTTTAGATGTGTTTCTCCGAATCATGTGGAAGGTTAGTGTTGTATTTGAGTGGTTGCCTTCATTACCATGACTGTAAATAATACCCTCGGTCCTCTACTCCTTCAGTCTTTTTCTGCTATTCCCTCCCCAACAACAACAACACAGTACATCTCTTTTTTCATTATTCCGCCTCCTCCATACCCAATATCAAACCATTTTATCTTTCTTTAGTGCTCACTTTTTTCTTAAATATGTTTACACATACTTCTATTACTTGATTTTTTTAAAAATCAGCTTTAAATAAGATATTTTGGGAGTGTCCGGATGGCTCAGTCGGTTAAGGTTCTGCCTTTGGCTCAGATCGTGCCCACAGCTTTGGTCTCTCCGCTCAGCAGGGGAGTCTGTTTCTCCCTCTCCCTCTTCCTGCTCCTCCCCCAGCTCATGTGAGCACGCAATCTCTCTCTCTCTCTCTCTCTCTGTAAAATAAATAAATAAATAAGTGAGATATTTCTATCCCTGGCTATAAAAAATGGGAGGAAATCAATGTACTTTAAACACCCCTTCCTTAACTTTCCCTTTTTTTTTTTCTTTTAAGATTTTACGTATTTGACAGAGAGAGACGCAGCAAGAGAAGGAACACAGGCAGGGGGAGTGGGAGAGGGAGAAGCCGACTTCCCGCGGAGCAGGGAGCCGGATGCAGAATTCAATCTCAGAACCCTGGGATCAGGACCTGAGCCGAATGCAGACACTCAACCGACTAAGCCACCCAGGCGCCCCCCAACTCCCTCATTCTGTGGTAATCTCATCTCATGATCCCATTTTATGAAAATCTTGGCTTCCACAGTTTCTTCAAGAACAATGTATGGAAATGATATTCACTGAATTTTTCACAATCAATGTTTATTGCCTTTATCCTGAAAAGAGTTGGGGGCTGAGTGCAAAATTCCTGGGCAGTACTTTATTTCTTGAGAAATGCGTAGGTCATGCTTCCTTACCTTCTCCGTCATGATGATGTCTGAAACCAGCCTGATTTTCTTGTTTCTTAGAAGTGATATAATTGCCTCATCGCCTCAAAAATTATTTCTTTGTTTATGAAATCCATAAACCTCACTGTTACACATTTTCGAATTATCATTCTGGGCTCACAGTTCCTAGGACACAATGGCTTGGCTGTACTGACTCCACGTGCCTTTTTGATCTGGTCAGTTTTCTTAAGTCCCCCCCCCCCTTTTTAAGCCGTCTCAACACCCAACATGGGGCTCGAACTCAGCACCCCAAGATCAAGAGTCACACGCTCCACCAACTGAGCCAGCCAGGCACCTCATTTTTCTTAAATCTTTAAATGTTTTATGTATCCTAATTCTAGGGTAAACTCTGCAGGTGAATAAGCACCCTATTCTCATCGTTCCTAGGACGGACTCTGCATATTCAACTCCCCCATCTGTTAGGATGATCACTGATCAGCCAAACCAGGACACTGGGAGCGAGAGACGGTGACATCACAGTGACGCTGTGACTCCCTTCGTAAATGGAGATTATCTCTGGGAAAGCGGGAGGTGTGGTCACCCTGCCTGTGGGGTCCTTACCATTTGATGGTGGACTTTGGAGTTTCTGTTTGCAAATTTATTTCAGCAGGACCTCCTGGTTCCCTATCTGTCCAGCAGTGTTAAAGAGTTCCCTCCACGGACTTTCAGGAAACCCCCACTCACCCATCCTCATTCTGGACCCGCATTAAGTGGGGGCAGCTCAGGGGCCCTACCCTGCGGCATCTTGAAGATACTGCATGTCCAGTTTCTAAACCAGAGGCTGGCTTCCATGGGTTCCTGTGTCCTGTCACCTCCCCGCCAGGGCTGCTGCGTATAAATTATAACCCTGGGAGGAGACTAGCAGCTCTCCCTACTCTTTCCAGAGCCAGGAATCCCACCTCAGGTTGTCCAGCCCCATCTCTCATGAGGCAGCTTTAGTTCCTGATACCGGCAGAATTGAGCTCCTCCGGACCTTTTCTGCCTTGTTCCAGACCCGGGTCCAGCAGGCCAGTTAATGGCTGTAGACCAGGGCCCCGCTTGGGATTTCTGACCCTCCTGCTATCCATGGGAATACCTACGTTCAATGTCTTTGAGTCTGATCTTATATTTAATTTTTGTTCTTTCTTTCTTTGCTTTAGTTACGGGATGCCCCATTAAACAGAAATCTGTGTGATTTCTACCTTGGAGAATATTCCATTCGTAAATGTTAGGTCAAGAAGAAAAAAATCTCAAAAAATTCCCCAGATCAACGATTGCATTGACACAATCCAATAAAATTACATAGTCATCACAATGTGATGTTATGAATTCCTCACGTCAGGAAAGAAAGAGGAAATAAAGACCAAAATCACAAACTGTCTAGAAATAAATTTCAACGTGAGAGTTATCTATCGAACAACGTTGGTTGACAGCATCTATCAGGCTCTGACATACTTTACATTTTACATTCTCTGCAGCTAGAATGTATGCTCCCTGCAGGAAGGTACTATTTCTCTTTTATTCTTTGCTGTTCTGTTCATTCTGTTCGTCCCCAGCACTGGGAACACTGCTTGACATAGTCAGCACACAATAAATATTTGTCAAATAAATGAAGTGTTGAACAAATTAATCTCACAAGTGCAAGACTGATCTGACATTAGAAAATGTGTTAGTGCCCTTCTCTGTAGCAACATGTTAAATGAATCACTTGATAAAATTCAACACTGATATCTGGTTTCTTTTCTTTTCTTTTTTTTTTTTAAGATTTTATTTATTTATTTGACAGAGAGAGAGAGAGAGACTGTGAGAGAAGGAACACAAGCAAAGGGAGTGAGAGAGGGAGACGCAGGCTTCCCGCAGAGCAGGGAGCCCAATGCAGGGCTCGATCCCAGCACCCTGGGATCATGACCTGAGCCCAAGGCAGATGCTTAAGGACTGAGCCACACAGGTTCCCCTGATACCTGTTTTCAAAAAAATCTCAGTAAGCTGGGAATACAAGGAAAATTTCTAACCCAGAGAAAAGTTCTAACTACCAGAAGCTTCTGGTAAACATAACACTCTATCGTGAAATATTAGAAGTATTCCCATCAAAAGGCAAGACCATTGATAGACACTTGGACTACTTCCATATCCTGGCTATTGTAGATAATGCTGCTATAAACATAGGGGTGCATCCCTTTGAATATGTGTTCTCGTATTCTTTGCATAAATGTCCAGCAGTGCAATTGGTAGATGGTAGGGTAGTTCTATTTTTAACTTTTTGAGGAACCTCCACACTGTTTTCCACAGTGGCCACACCAGTGTGCCTTCCCAATGACAGTGCAAGATGGTTCCTTTTTCTCCATATCCTCACCAATACTGACTTCTTATGTTGTTGATTTTAGCCATTCGGACGTGTGGGAGATGTTATCTCATTGCAGTTTGGGTTTGCATGACTCTGATGATGAGTGATGTTGTGCATCTTTTTATGTGTCTGTTGGCCACCTGGATGTCTTTGGAGATATGTCTGTTCATGCCCTCACCCATTTTTTATTTATTTATTTATTTATTTATATATATATATTTTTAAAGATTTTATTTATTTATTTGACAGAGAGAAATCACAAGTAGATGGAGAGGCAGTCAGAGAGAGAGAGAGAGAGGGAAGCAGGCTCCCTGCCGAGCAGAGAGCCCGATGCGGGACTCGATCCCAGGACCCCGAGACCATGACCTGAGCCGAAGGCAGCGGCTTAACCTACTGAGCCACCCAGGCACCCCAACCCTCACCCATTTTTTAATGGGATTATTTGGGTTTTTTGGGTGTTGAGCTGTGTAAGTTCTTTACATATTTTGGATACTAACCCTTTATCAGGTAGGCCATTTGCA
The DNA here is from genome assembly GCF_964662115.1 of Mustela nivalis. NCBI lineage: Eukaryota > Metazoa > Chordata > Mammalia > Carnivora > Mustelidae > Mustela > Mustela nivalis. The sequence continues at coordinate 11,374,762 of NC_139036.1, forward strand.
AATATCTTCTCCTATTCTGTAGATTGCCTTTTAGTTTTATTGATTATTTCCTTTTTTCTGCAGAAGCCCAAGATATGGAAGCAGCCCAAGTGTCCATTGACAGATGAATAGATAAAGGAGATGTGGTGTATATATACACAATGGAATATTATTCAGCCATAAAAAGAACAGACTCTTGGGGCGCCTGGGTGGCTCAGTGGGTTAAAGCCTCTGCCTTCAGCTCAGGTCATGATCCACATCGGGATCTCTGCTCAACGGGAGGCCTGCTTCTCTTCCTCTCTCTCTCTACCTGCCTCTCTGCCTATTGGTGATCTCTGTCTTTCAAAAAAATAAATAAAATTTAAAAAAAAAAAAGAAAAGAAAATTAAAACATTAAAATAAAATTTAAAAAAGATTTTATTTATTTATTTGACAGACAGAAATCACCAATAGGCAGAGAGGCAAGCAAAGAGAGAGTAGGAAGTAGGCTCCCCGCTGAGTAGAGAGCCCAATGCAGGGCTCGATCCCAGGACCCTGAGATCATGACCTGAGCCGAAGGCAGAGGCTTTAACCCACTGAGCCACCCAGGCGCCCCAAATAAATAAATTAAAAAAAAAAAAAAAAGAACAGACTCTTGCCGTTTGCAAAGACATGGATGGAGCTAGAGAGTATAATACTAAGCAAAATAAGTCAGTCAGAGAGAGACAAATACCATGTATTTGTCTCCTATGTATTTGTTCCATACTCATATATGGAACTTCAGAAATAAAACAAATGAGCAAAGGGGGAAAACAGAGAGAGAGAGAAAGAGAAATCAAGACACAGACTCTTAATTAGAAGGAACAACCTGATGGTTAGCAGAGGGGAAGGGAGGGGAGTGGGGGAATGGGTGAAATAGATTATGGGGAGGAAGGAGGACACTTGTCATGATGAGCAGAGGACCAGGTATGGAATTGTTGAGTCACTCTGCTGCATGCCTGAAACTAATAGAACACAATGTTAACTGCCTGAAACTAAAATGAAAATTTAAATATATGTTTCATATAAATATGTATAAATTTTAGGGACGCCTGGGTGGCTCAGTTGGTTGGACGACTGCCTTCGGCTCAGGTCATGATCCCGGAGTCCCGGGATCGAGTCCCGCATCGGGCTCCCAGCTCCATGGGGAGTCTGCTTCTTCCTCTGACCTTCTCCTCGCTCATGCTCTCTCTCTCACTGTCTCTCTCTCAAATGAATAAATAAAATCTTAAAAAAAAAATTTTATATAAAATTATAAAAATATAAAAATAGAAATATATTTATACATGCAATGTGTATGAATCTATAAAACATATACCCTTGTTTAAAAATATACCTTATGTAAAAATAAAGTCGAGACGAGAATGTCTGCAGTCTTTGCAACTATCTCAAAAAGTCAAGAAGATGAGATGAATGGTAACAAAAACCTGGTGATGAGACTGAGGCTAGAGAAGACCCCTGACATGTTCTGGTAAAGCCCACCCAGCGGGCTGGGGGACACGGGCTTTGTGGGGTATGGAGGACGTAGACACTACCTCGCCCTCAGGGAAGTGGCATCCAGCCCATCCTCCTCTCTTCAGTCTTGGGGGGCCCTGGAGTGTGAATGACTTGGGCTCTGTCAAAGGCTCCACCCATGAGGCTGAAACACAAGATGCACAATAAGGGAACAACCCAATGTTTGAATGCTTCCTCGTGATTCTAGAATCTACTTCCATATTGTCCCCCAAATTCCTTTTTCGTTTAAGACAGCTAGAGTGGATTTCAGTTGCTTGCAATCAAGAACACTGGAATGGGGGGACACCTGGGTGGCTCAGTCAGTTAAGCGTCTGCCTTCAGCTCAGGTCATGATCCCAGGGTTCTGGGTCTGCCTTCAGCTCAGGTCATGATCCCAGGGTTCTGGGTTTGAGCCCTGCATTGGTCTCCCTGCCCAACAGGGACTCTGCTTCTCCCGCTCATGCTCACACATATGTGTGTGCTCTCACGCCCTCACTCTCTTTCTCTCAAGTAAATAAATAAATAAAATCTTAAAAAAAAAAAAAAAAAAAGACCGTTAGGTGGTACACTGGGGTTTCGACTTATATGACCATTTGAATTGAAGCTTCAAACTAATGAGTTAACTGACTAACCCAAGTGATGCTTAATGTGCGTTTCTCTTGGTAATCCACTCATTCATTTCACCAACTCTGCTCCAGGGACTGAGAATTCAACAATGTTGAAAGCATAGTCCCCGTTCTTCTAGTTTATTGGCGGGGGGGGGGGGGGGGGGGGGGGGGGGGGGATCTGTACTACCTGAGCCCTGACTAAAATTGGTCCAGCAGTTAAACTCTGGAACCGACAATCACAGCAGTAAGCACCCTACCATATTAGCTCATGCTGAGGTAAATCACTGAAAGATCTGGAAGGAGCTCTGGGTCTGGGTTCACCGCTCTGTATGAAAAAATGTGGCCAGAAAATGCAGACAGAAGGGAGTTATGTTTCTATCGAGGGTTTTGCTGCCATCTAGAGGATTTGTCTGTTACTGAACAGTATGTGCGCCGAAATTTGGAGCCCCCAGCTGGAGACTGCTTTCAACTGCATAAAGACAGCAAAGAATTTTTCTCGAGGAACTATTTGGAATTTTGAACAAGAACTTTAATTTTTAGGGAGACCCTGGGTGGCTCAATCGGTTAAGTGTCGGCCTTCCACTCAGGTCATGATCCCAGGGTCCTGGGATCCAGCCCCACATCAGGCTCCCTGCTCAGCAGGAAGCCTACTTCTCCCTCTCCCATTCCCCTGGCTTGTGTTCCCTCTCTCGCTGTGTCTCTCCCTGTCAAATAAATAAACAAAATCTTTTTTTAAAAAATTATTAATAATTAATAATTTATTAATAATTAATTAATAATTAATAATTTTAAAAAGATTTATTTATTTATTTAGAAGAGAGAGCGCTTGTGTGCAGGGTGTGGGGGAGGAGAGAAGCAGATTCCAGGCTGAGCACAGAGACCATGGTTGGGGGTCCCACAACCCCATGATCATGACCTGAGCGGAAACCAAAAGTCAGACACCCAACCAACTAGACCACCCAAGTGCCCACACATGAACTTTTAGTTGTTTTATATGATTAATAACACTTTGGGTCATGGACCCATTTGAAGATATGATAAAACGGTGGACACTCTCTTGGACAAAGGCACCAATCCAACATATTTCCAGGGATCCCGGGACTGCTGAAGATCATACACAAGTTTAGTCTCCCGTTAAGAACCTCTTTTTTGTATGGAATTAACTAAAACCTCAGAATTCAAATTCAATTCAATTTCAAATACAATTCAAAGACAGGTTCAAAATGCATCTATTTCCAAACTATCCCTGAACTGCTTGTTTCACTTCCCAGTGAGACGTTGGCTCACAGAAGACACTCATAGTGTGAGGAAGTAGGGGGGAATTCAGAGCAGAGCGTCAGGCCAGGTCAAATCTTCCTTGATCGCTGGTACAACTCTGAAAGACCACTCCACTTGGATAGTGGCGGGCTGTGGGCAGATCCCGTTAGAACACAGGCTGTATCATTTACTAGAAGTGTGACTTTGGATCTCAGTTTCCCCAGATGCAAAATGAGTATGATGGCTTTAAACTCAAAGGGCTGGAGTGAGGTTTAAATGAGATCATGGGGGCACCTGGGTGGCTCAGTGGATTAAAGCCTCTGCCTTCAGTTCAGGTCGTGATTCCTGGGTCCTGGGATCAAGCCCCGCATCAGGCTCTCTGCTCAGCAGGGAGCCTGCTTCCTACTCTCTGCCTGCTTCTCGGCCTACTTGTGTTTTCTGTCTGTCAAATAAATAAATAAAATCTTTTTTTAAAAAGTGAGATCATGAATATAAAGGGTACTTCCGTGGCGATCTAGAATAAACATTTCATGAATGTTAACAGATACCTATAGATATGTTTCCTGGTCAGGCCTTGGTAGGACATTACACAAACCTCTTGTCCTTGCAGTGCACCTTTAATGGTGGTGTAAGAGAAGATTCCAGCTAAACTGAAGTGAGGCTCCAGATTCTTCCCTATCTGAAATATAATAAAAGTTAGAAAATATAGGAAGAAAACAGTCAAAAACTCACAAGGGCAACCAAGCAAAGGGGATATAATCTTATGCAATAAATTTCAAAGAGTGGCAGCCAGGAAGGAAACCAGAGATCCTGGTTCTGCATCAGGCAAGATTCCGAACTCCAACCTGACCCCCAGTGACGCTGCAGGATGAGCAGCCTAAGGGAGTATGTGGGCAGAGGTGGTGGTCATTACAGCTGTTCACAAACATACTGTTTCTTCTTTTTCCAGGATCATGGTAGGATAACAGTTCCCTGCTTATTCAAAACGTGCCTTTGGAGTTTCCTTTGAAGTTAGGCATAGCCATATGATTCGCTTTGGCAAAGGTAATGTGAGCAGAGGCTCTGAGACCTAGCGCATGCGTTAGCATGCTCCCTTTGCCATGATGCCGTAACAGTGGAAGAATGCATGGTGATGAAGTCACTGCCATTTTGTGTCCCTGAGTACCACAGTAAAGCAGAGGTGCCCTGTACACCTGTGTGAGACATGTAAGATAAATGGAGAGTAAACTTAGTTGTTTCAGCCCCTGGATATTAGAGTTGTTTCTGCAGCATAACCTAGTGTATACTGATTCATACAGCAGGCCTAGAGAAAGTACGGAATCAGCTCTTATGAGTAAGAAAAGACTTGAATAGGGCTCCTGGGTGGCTCAGTTGGCTACATGTCTGCCTTCAGCTCACATCATGTTCCAAGGGTCCTGGGATCAAGCCTTACATCAGGCTCTCTGCTCAGAAGGGAGTCTGTTTCTCTCTCTCCCTCTGCCTGCCATTCTCCCTGCTTATTTCTCTTTGTCTCTGTCAAATAAATAAATAAAATCTTTGAAAAAGATTTTTTTCTTTTATTTTTATTTATTTATTTATTTTTTAAAGATTTTATTTATTTATTTGACAGAGAGAAATCACAAGTAGGCAGAGAGGCAGGCAGAGAGAGAGGAGGAAGCAGGCTCCCTGCCGAGCAGAGAGCCCGATGCGGGACTCGATCCCAGGACCCTGAGATCATGACCTGAGCCGAAGGCAGCGGCTTAACCACTGAGCCACCCAGGCGCCCAGATTTTTTTCTTTTAAAAAAGAAAGTTTTTTTCTTTAAAAAAGAAAGAAAGAAGCCACTTCTAATAGCTATTAAGATGGCTACTGTTTTAAAAAAATAATAAATCCAGGATCTATAAAGAACTCCTCAAACTCAACACACACAAAACAGACAATCATATAAAAAAATGGGCAGAAGATATGAACAAACACTTCTCCAACGAAGACATACAAATGGCTATCAGACACATGAAAAAATGTTCATCATCACTATCCATCAGGGAGATTCAAATTAAAATCACATTGAGATACCACCTTATACCAGTTAGAATGGCCAAAATTAGCAAGACAGGAAACAACGTGTGTCGGAGAGGATGTGGAGAAAGGGGAACCCTCTTACACTGTTGGTGGGAATGCAAGTTGGTGCAGCCACTTTGGAAAACAGTGTGGAGATTCCTCAAGAAATTAAAAATAGAGCTTCCCTATGATCCTGCAATTGCACTACTGAGTATTTACCCCAAAGATACAGATGTAGTGAAAAGAAGGGCCATCTGTACCCCAATGTTTATAGCAGCAATGGCCATGGTCGCCAAACTGTGGAAAGAACCAAGATGCCCTTCAACAGACGAATGGGTAAGGAAGATGCGGTCCATATACACGATGGAGTATTATGCCTCCATCAGAAAGGATGAATACCCAACTTTTGTAGCAACATGAACGGAACTGGAAGAGATTATGCTGAGTGAAATAAGTCAAGCAGAGAGAGTCAATTATCATATAGTTTTCACTTATTTGTGGAGCATAACAAATAGCATGGAGGGCAAAGGGAGTTAGGAGAAGGGAGTTGAAGGAAATTAGAAGGGGAGGTGAACCATGAGAGACTATGGACTCTGAAAAACAATCTGAGGGTTCTGAAGGGGTGGGGGGTGGGAGGTTGGGGGAACCAGGTGGTGGGTATTGGAGAGGGCAGGTATTGCATGGAGCACTGGGTGTGGTACAATGAATACTGTTACGCTGAAAATAAATTACAAAAATTTTTAAAAATAAAATAAAATAAAACCAAAGCCAGAAAATGACAAGGGTTGATAAGAAATTGAAACTCTTGTGCATTGCTGGCAGGAATGTAAACTGCTGGAGCCCTGTGGGAAATAGTTTGGCATTTCCTTAAAAAAATTTAATAGAATTATGATACAGTTCAGCAACTCCACTCTTGGGTATATACTCCCAAAAAATGAAAGTAAAAACTCAACCATTGTTATATACCAATGTTCATAGCAGTATTATTACCCATAGCCAAAAGGGAGAAATAATCCAGATGTCCATCAACAGATGAATGGATGAACAAAATGTGGATTTTATTGTTATTATTCAGCCCTAAAAAGGCATAACATTCTGGGATATACAACATGAATGAATCGCAAAGTGAAATAAGCCAGTCACAAAAGGACAAATATTATGTAATTCCATTTATATGAAATACCTAAAATAGTCAAAAGCAGAGAGACAGAAAGTGGAATGGTGGTTGTTAAGGGCAAAAGGGAGGCGGGATAGGGAGTTAGAGTTTAATGGATACAGAGTGTCAGTTTGGGAAGATGAGAAAGTTCTAGAGATGGATGGTGGTATTGGTTGCACACCAGCGTGGATGTACTTAATGTCGCTGAATCGTACACTGAGAAATTACTAAGATGGTAAATTCTATGATGTGTATATCTTACCACACACAAAAAAGAGCCTCCACATACCGTTCTATTTCCAAAGATGGAGAAGAAACCACCAGAGTTCTTCAACACTGGGTCTCCATGTTGAGTTGGAAGAAGTAATCCATTCCCGCAGAAGTGGGGTCCTCTCCATCGTGATGAACTACATTGTGTGTTCTGGTCCTGAACCACCAGAGACAGAAATTTCTGAGGGGGGATGACAGTTGTAGAAGTCACTCTCAGACTTGAGATTTCCAAGGAAACCCAAGGAACAGAAGGACCCTCAAGTCAGGTGACTTGGGCTTCTCGTGTTGCAGAAGCGAAGGTGAGATACAGTAAGAGGAAAGGAATTTGCTCAGTCGCAGGGCTTCCAAACCACCAGAAACATAAATATATCTGTATTTCTTGACTACTGAACACTGACTATAAACAATAAAGGAAAGGTGAAGCTTTCCTATTTGCAACTTTCCTTCCAAATCTCCCCTTAAACTTAACTGTTAGCTGGTGACAAAATCGAGGAACAGGTAGGAGGAACGCATGAATAGAAAACCTTACAAGCAAACCCCAGGTCTAAGTGACAGCTGTGGGTGTGGGCTTTTTCACGTGGAGGAACATTCATGGGCATGACTTTAAATGTGTATATAGAAAAGAGCCATTGCAAGAGTAAGAACCTTTCTAGATCTACAGATGGAATTAAATGAACGATGTTACGAACCCACAATGAAGGGACACACGCGGTGTTGTGCCTTTCCACAACGTCAGCTTTGTTCAGCATTAGAGCGCGGTGAACATAATGATCAAGCAGGTTCAGGGGTCCAAAGTCAATGACATTTTGCCATGGGATTCACTTGGCTTCTTAGGCAGCACAGAGAGCAGAACCTAAGACAAGTCACGCAACAAACAGGATAACAGAGGGGGTTAACAGACCAAAAGCGAAGTCAGTCTACGGTCATGCAGTTGAGATAAGGTTTCAGTTCAGTCCCGGTCGAGTCTTGGCACTTAACTGATTATTTTGTTCAAACAGTGAAGGATCTCGGTTCTGTTTAGAGATCAATGGTGCAGAGCCTTTGGCAGTGGCTGCCTTTTTTTTTTTTTCTTTTTAAGATTTTATTTATTTATTTGAGAGAAAGAGAAAGCATGAGCAGAGGGGAGAGGCAGAGAAAGAGGTAGAAGCAGACTCCCCGCTCAGCAGGACCCCAGAATCATGACTGAGCTGAAGCCAGACACTTAACCAACTGAGCCACCCAGGTGCCCCAGCAGTTGCCTTTTCTAAGTGGTCAGACACTAAGGGATCATGTCTGAAGAGTCTGACAGTTTACTGCAAAATTCCTCCCTTTTAAAGGGGATTTCATCAGTCTTGGGCAGCTGCAGAGCTCCTCTGGGTGTCAGCTGAGGCTCGTTGTCTGCAGCAATATCTTGTAGCTGCGGTACCCTTGCTTGAAATGAGTGACTCCATCTTGCTCTCTACAAATGACCGCAGCTGAGAGTCCTGGTTTGGGGGTCAGAGAGATGCATTTTAAATCTGAGCTCTGCCACTCAGGCAGCAACTGTTAGTTGCCCCTGAAGATCCATCCTTATCTTCTGATATGGAACTAGAACCCCCAATTCTTGTACATTTATTTTTTTCCAGAGAAGCGAGACTCTGGGTCATGTCACAGTTCAACACAGAACCCTGCGTTGTCCTGAGCCCACCAAAACATGGCTTCATCTAAATGTCGGCGCAGCTTCACCCTTCCCTCAAATGCCGGGAAAACTCTATTCTACCCTTCATTTGCATCGTCATCCCCATTGGTGCTCAGGTGTGCGGTCATGGGAGATGACTGCCCGATTTGGTTGAACTGCAGGTTCATCCTTGGTGGCTTGAGATGTCTGCACCACAATGGTATGTTCTGACACTTCCCTGCCCAGGGGCTTTGTCCCCTGCCAACCCTGCAATGCTTATATTACACACTGTTGGGAGGGTGTGGGTTTGCACTCCCTGCTCACAGGCATCCCCTGAAACTCTCACCCGTGGCTTTCCTCCTCTCCTTTCCCAAGTCCTCCTGCTCTGCAGGGACTGAAAGCTGCAGGGTGCTCAGCTTCCTCCCTCCCACCACCAGACCCTGGGCTCCACTCTCGGAAGTCTTAGAGCAGAATCTCTTACCGCAGACCCCAAGGGCTGCCGTGTCTCTCTATCCTACCCCTCCAGACTCTACCTAGGTGATCACAGCATGCAGGGGTCACATATGGAAATGAACTCCCTAGAGCAGGAGAATGGCTCCCTCTGAAGTTGGGCAATAGGCTCTCTACCGGCACCTGCAGAGAGCAGGGGGACATTCTGCGAGTCAGAGTACGAGCCTCCGGGAGATGGGGATGATGCTCAAAGCAAGCTGCCGGAGGTCGGAGGTTGGTGGAGTGACCACCAGACTTGAGCTTCCTCCAAACATGTGCCCTTGTATTAACGGTCCCTGAGCTGATGGGCCTGGGCACCCAGGGTCTGTCCTCAATTGCCCTGAATTCCTGTGGGGGTGCTGCTGAGGTCCTTTTCTTGCAAAGCACTGCATCCTTCGACCAGCTGGGAGCAGGTGCCACTGTAGGTGCCGTAACAGCAACGATGGAGGGAGAAGTGAGATGGGGCGGCAAGAAAATGGGCCTCTGAGTAGGGCTTGGCGATTTTTTTCTGTAGACGGCCTGACAGCAAATATCTTGGGTGTTGAGGGCCATCTGGGCTCTTTTGTAACTACTCGTTTGCTCTTACGAAGTGAAAGCAGCCTTATAAAGAAAGCGGTGTCTTACTAAAACTTTATTTACAAAAATAAGCAATAGATAGACTGGATTTGGCTCAGGCTCCCGAGTGGCCAAAGCCACCCTGGAATCATCCAGATCTGAGTTTGAATTCTGGCTCTGCTGCAGATTGTCTATAGAGCCCAGATGAGGCTTTCCTGAGCCCTAACTGCCCCATCTGTATAATTAGAATGATGATGCGTGAAACAGTTGTGAGATAGCACCTAAAGGATGTCTTGCCCATAATAGGTCTTCAATAACAGGTATATGTATTACTGCGAGTATGACAATTTAGAAGCAATTAAGTCTGCAAGGGCTGGATCAGTCAGGGAGGACTTCCTGGAGGAGGAGAATCTGGAGCTGAGTCCTGAAGCAAAGGTAGGAGATGGGTAGAAGAGCTGGAAAGGCACTCTAGGATGCTTATTAGTGCAAGTGGGGTCCCAGTCACACTGAAGTCCCCTCTCCCTCTGACTCTGCAAACATAGAACCTCAGATCCCTGACTCTTCTGCTACAGCGTCCTTCTCAAGGGCAACAACAGGATCTAATCTTCCATGCACCTGCCCCAGGGCCTAGAACAGGGGCTAGACATTCAATATAAATAAACAACAAAAGCTTTGCAATGATGGCGGCAATACTGAATGATTTCTATAGGCCTGCCTCTGTTCTATGCACCTCAAATATATTATTTTTTATTATTTTTAAAGATTTTTATTTATTTATTTGAGAGAGAGAGAGAGAATGAGAGAGAGAGCATGAGAGGAAAGAGGTCAGCAGGAGAAGCAGACTCCCCGCCGAGCGGACTCAATCCCGGGACTCCAGGATCATGACCTGAGCCTAAGGCAGTTGCTTAACCAAATGAACCACCCAGGCGCCCCTCAAATATATTATTTTTAAACATACAACCATCCTATGAGATAGGTGATATTTTCATTTTACAGATGCCCCTCATCAAAGGCAAATATTTTACCCAAGGACAAAGACTGGGTTGGAGTAGGAATTCAGATCACTAACGTTCTCAAACCTACATTCTTCCCGGTATGACGTGCCATCATTTATTAAGATTTTATTTATTTATTAAAGAGATGGAGAGAGAACGCAAGTAGGCAGAGCAGCAGGCAGAGGGAGAGGGAGAAGCAGGTTTCCCGCTGAGCAGGGAGCTCAATGTGGGGCTCGATCCCAGGATGCCGGGATCATGACCTGAGCCGAAGGCAGCTGCTTACCCAACTGAGCCACCCAGGCACCCCGAGGTGCCATCTTTTATCTTTCATTTTTATTTTTATTTTTATTATTTATTTATTTATTTGACAGAGAGAGATCACAAGTAGGCAGAGAGGCAGGCAGAGAGAGAGAAGGAAGCAGGCTCCCTGCTGAGCAGAGAGCCGGATGCGGGACTTGATCCCAGGACCCTGAGATCATGACCTGAGCCGAAGGCAGAGGCTTAACCCACTGAGCCACCCAGGCGCCCTATCTTTCATTTTTAGATTTTTAAAAAATATTTTACTTATTTATTTGACACAGATAGTGAGAGACAGTGAGAGAGGGGATACAAACAGAGGCAGTGGGAGAGGGAGAAGCAGGCTCCCTGCTGAGCAGGGAGCCTGATGCAGGGATTGATCCCTGCACCCTGGGATCATGACCTGAGCTGAAGGCAGCCGCTTAATGACTGTGCCCCCCGGTGCCTCAAGGTGCCATCTTTTAAGAACAGATATGTAGGGGCGCCTGAGTGGCTCAGCAGGTTAAGCCTCTGCCTTCAGCTCAGGTCATGATCTCAGGGTCCTGGGATCAAGTCCTGCATTCGGCTCTCTGCTCAGCAAGGAGCCTGCTT